>NC_137200.1:5590125-5647625 GCF_960531495.2 Zeus faber
AAATAAAACAACATTAAAAAGGAATGTGGGATTTGGATCGATAGAATATACACCTGTTAGAGCACCTGGTACCGACAATGAATTAAAAAGCATTTCGGTGTGAAGCCAGGCCCAGTGGACTTCCATCCCATACGCTGGAGCTTCTTGAGCAGCTGGTTGAGGCGGATTCTCTCGTCTCCAAATCAATTCGGACACCATGCAAAATGGCGTCCAGACTAGAACATCCAGAGAGGGGGAAAAGCACGGCAGTAAATCCTAAAACATTTGGACCATGGCCCATGCCTTGGTTTCCCATAGCTCAGATCACAGCCTGCGCTCATGAAGTCCTGCTGGGGAACTGATCGCACCCAATCACTGGGCACGTTGAGCCATTTGCTCTTGCTGGCCAAATTATGTTCAAATTCGAAAACCTCCAATAATCGATGGGAGAAATGGCTTGCAAACTTGACTCTTTCACCTATCATATGGCTAAATATGCTTTTATTTACCCCGTAGATACATTTTGTATTTTTCCTTCTATGGAACTTTTCTCCTGTAGAATATGTTTTTTTCTTTCCCTTTTTATTATTTTTTTTCTTTTATTATTTAAGATTGCCATTTTTAATAATACACAATTATTACATATGTCCTCTTTGTTTTGAACTGTTTAATGAAACAATTATCTGACTTGTCTTATCTCTTCTCCCATTTTCCCAATGCACTCTGTTTTACAAATATAGTGTTTGACTTAAATATGTTCAGCTGGTCTAACATTTTTAATTGAAGAATTTGAAATTGTGTAATTTGTGTCAATATAAAAATATGTGTTTTACAGAATCTTGAGAACTTGTAAATCTGTTGGAAATTTTACTTCAGAAATGTGTTCACTTTTTGGTCGGCTAGTACTTGCTGGGTCTTCCAAAGTTGCATAACATCAGCATGACCATAACAAACTGTGACTGTTGAGAACAGAAATCCACAATATTCAAGAATGGAATTGCATTATTAGAAAGCAAGCCCCTCCAGTCTGTTCTCCAGAATAGACTTGGGCTGGGTTTCCCTCCAAATGCATGCTGGGATAAGTGACGTGCCATGCACTCTTGGCTTGATGCGAACTCGATTTTGGAACTGAGCTTGGAGTTTTGAAAGAGAGTTTGCCAAAACGCAAGTTCAGACAAGTGCAGATATTGTTATTGACTCTTCCTCGTTTCTACATGGGAAGTACAATTGTAATATCTCACCGTGTCACATTGATGGTTTCATTGGCAATCGGTGAGACAAATTTGACATGTTTACCTAAAAAACACATGTAGCTTTAATTTCAAAAACCAAATATAAACAATGTATTTTACAGGGCTCATAACAGGAAATATACCTCGTAGACTTCTTAACTTCGACTTTTTTCCGGTGCGTCATGAAGCTCTGATGATGCATGGGCAGCTTAGAGTATGGGCTTTTTTATGATCTCATAGAGCTGCTTCAGACACCTGCAGACGTGTCGACTCTGACTCAGGCTGATTCAGGCGTCCTCCAGTGACGCAGGTTATGCAGTTGCTTCACGCCAAGAAAAAGAGAGAGAGTGAGAGAGAGAGAGAGAGAGAGACTATGATTCAGGTGTAGTAATAGTACCCTTCATTTTAGTTGACGATCAAATGTTGTACAAAGGAATTGTGCTAGACAATTTACATTTTTCAATTTCATTTAGATAGGTAGATAGATAGATAGATAGATGGATAGATAGATAGATAGATAGATAGATGGATGGATAGATAGATAGATAGATAGATAGATAGATAGATAGATAGATAGATAGATAGATAGATAGATAGATAGATAGATAGATAGATAGATAGATGGATAGATAGATAGATAGATAGATAGATAGATAGATAGATAGATAGATAGATAGATAGATAGATAGATAGATAGATAGATGGATAGATAGATAGATAGATAGATAGATAGATAGATAGATAGATAGATAGATAGATAGATAGATAGATAGATAGATAGATAGATAGATAGATGGATGGATAGATAGATAGATAGATAGATAGATAGATAGATAGATAGATAGATAGATAGATAGATAGATAGATAGATAGATAGATAGATAGATAGATAGATAGATAGATGGATAGATAGATAGATAGATAGATAGATAGATAGATAGATAGATAGATAGATAGATAGATGGATAGACAGATGGAAATAGCAGCTCATGTCAGAACAATAGGAAATTATAATAAAGTAATCTGAATAAAAATAGTCACATAAAATATAATAATATATAAATAAAAATAAGAACCAAGAGGACATGGAGCCACAACCTTTATTTTGTACGAGAAAATTGACAATATACAGTATCTTACAGATAGATCCACCTTACGATGGAGAATTGCCCTCTCAAGGGACAAATACATTTATATTTTGAATGGAACTGAAGACCCATTTATTGACGTTGAACGTCTGAACAACAACATTTGGTTAGACGAAGGGAAACACACTTAACTCACATTCTATTTATTTTGACATTTCTCACATGGCTTAGTTGTAGTTTAAGCAGCCACACCTGTGTTGGATCGAGGTAATTGGGCCCAGGATCAGTGTGGCTGTACGCCTGTTGCTCGTAAAGAGTAATCAATGAGCAACGGATAAAACCCCCGTCCCCACACTCACAGGAGAGGAGCCCTTGTCGTGACATGGTTTCCATCTGCTCCGGGCGTGTTTTACCTAGCCCACTCTTTACAATAAAACCGGTGTGGTTTGGGTGCCGTGTGGCAGACAAAACTGCTACAACACCCTTTGATTTTGGATGAAAGTTTATAATAAACATGAATATATAAATATGCTGTATACTGTATATACTGTAATATCATATGATAAATATAGAAAAATCTAAATGGTTGGCGATCAGGCGATTATTTAATTCAACAGCTGTAGTCAGGTGTGAGAACCAGATAACCATGTGGAGTTGACTTTGTACAGTATACGTAGTCATATTCGTCTCACAGACCAATATTCTGTACAGTGAAACGTTAGTACAGCAATGGCCAAATCGTTTTTACAGAAAACATCAAAGCGGCGAGATCAAAATAGTGCGGCCGTTGGTCTGCGTCAGGAGATTTATGGAGCAGACATTTCGGATACACCTCCTCCTTCAGTGCCAGATCACAGTAAATCTCCCATCGTTCTTATTCATCTGCTCCTTTCCCCCTGGATGGTCGTCTTCAAACACTAAAAAATAAAATAAAAAACAAGCCTTGGCTGCAGATAGGAAAAGAAAACAAGATTGTGTGATTTTTTTTTTTTTGTACACATAGTTGACCTTGCATTGACACACCGGGCCTCGATGTGAGGTGGAGCAGTGTGTACCAAGTTTTGTTCCGCTACGGCACACTTTTTACATTGAAACAGCACTACACCACTATCCTGTTAACCACTAAAAAAGTCCAAAACATGTAGAACTGTGCTCATCATTATGGCCTACTAATATACTCACTTTCAGTGTGAATTTTTGAGCGTTTTACGAGGAACACAGAGCTGCCATGCTGTTTGGAATTGATGAAGTAGTGTAGCCTCACAAGTTTGATCTTGCAACGCTCATTTCCATCATTTCTTTTTTTAAAGTGCAATTAGAATGATTTTCCGAGCCCACCTGGCCCTCGCTCACGGCGCACTGAACTTGAGACTCAGGTAAGGAAAAAAGGGAGACGAGCCACTATGAGTCATCTGTCTCCGTCTGCAGCTTCCCTCACACTGACGTTGTTCTCTCAGACGATAAACACAGCACTGCTCTTGCTCTGGTCAGGAAAAAGAAATACAATAGATGAAAATTACTTTTTTATTGATCATTTCACAATTATTATCTATCTGTCTATCTATCTATCTATCTATCTATCTATCTATCTATCTATCCATCTATCTATCTATCTATCTATCTATCTATCTATCCATCTATCTATCCATCTATCTATCTATCTATCTATCTATCTATCTATCTATCTATCTATCTATCTATCTATCTATCTATCTATCTATCTATCTATCTATCTATCTATCTATCTATCTATCTATCTATCTATCTATCTATCTATCTATCTATCTATCTATCTATCTATCTATCTGTCTATCTATCTATCTATCTATCTATCTATCTATCTATCTATCTATCTATCTATCTATCTATCTATCTATCTGTCTGTCTATCTATCTATCTATCTGTCTATCTATCTATCTATCTATCTATCTATCTATCTATCTATCTATCTGTCTATCTATCTATCTATCTATCTATCTATCTATCTATCTATCTATCTATCTATCTATCTATCTATCTATCTGTCTATCTATCTATCTATCTGTCTATCTATCTATCTATCTATCTATCTATCTATCTATCTATCTATCTATCTATCTATCAATCTATCTATCTATCTATCTGTCTATCTATCTGTCTATCTGTCTATCTATCTATCTATCTATCTATCTATCTATCTATCTATCTATCTATCTATCTATCTATCTATCTATCTATCTATCTATCTATCTGTCTATCTATCTATCTATCTGTCTATCTATCTATCTATCTGTCTATCTATCTATCTATCTATCTATCTATCTATCTATCTATCTATCTATCTATCTCTCTGTCTGTCTGTCTGTCTGTCTGTCTGTCTCTCTGTCTGTTTGGCTGTCCATCTATCCGTCTATCTGTCTATCTATCTGTCTGCCTTTCTTTATATTTTTCAGTTTTTTTTTCTTTTCTTTCTTTCTTTCTTTCTTTCTTTCTTTCTCTTTACTGGATGCTACCTCAAGCTATACTCTTTAAAAAACCCATTAAAAAAAAGGAAACCCTATCCTTTAAAGGACTTCTGAATGGATGGAAACATTTCTAGACGGATGCTCAGATAACGGGGCGAGTATGTCAACAGTTTGTTTTATGTGGTGTAAATCATGCAAGGAGAAAAAAATATATTTAGGATTTATGCTTCCTTTCTTCCAAATAAGCCAAAATTCGTACATAAAATTCATATGAACTGACAGCGAGCACATTTATTGGACAGGTTTTGGTGACCCCATCCTCCTGTGTTTTATATTTTGTCTACAAGGATTTTATTTATTTTTTTAACCTGGAACTGGTGCACAGTCACAGGTGCAAGGTCCCAGGTTCAATTCCTGGGGCGCTGTTGGCACCGCGGTTTATCTCCAATTAGGGGCCTTTCTGTTTGGAGTATGCATGTTCCGCCCGTGCTCAGATGGGGTTTCCTCCATACGACATTGTAAGAACCCCCACTTAAAACGTGCAGAAGGACATTGTCTGACCAGCGGTGGCGATGAAGTTGGTCCCCGGGTGCTGTAAACAGCCCACCGCTCCTGGCCTTTCAATTACAATTGTTTTTTTTGGTGAAACATTACTACAGAATGTCACCTAAAGACTGCAGTTATTTTAACTAAGAATGATGACCTCAAAATTCAAGCTACAGCCAATGTACTGTAGCTGCCAGTTGGTCACATAAAATGATAAAATAAAACGATGAGCTGAAATGTCAGTGCATTCCGTCCGTCGTTGCAGATAGTTTGATGACGCTCCCTTGAACCAACGATGCGGCTAATGAGCTTCCAGTGCTCAGCAGGGACGCCTGGATGTTCCTTAAAATCCTGCTGCTTGATTCATGTGGCCAGAAATATCCTTGAGTGGTAGATGAAAAACAGATGAGCTCACAGAGTCAAACCGCCACAGAGACAAAGCTTAATCTGAAAAATGCTGCAGTGGAACAAGGACAAGTCAGATAAACTGGGTAATCATTCATTATTATTATTGCAGGAAGGGGGAAAAAAAACATTTACCTTACTCTTTTATTGCTAAAAACAATATTTTGTAGATACGACTTTTGGAAATTTATTTTCAAATTTTTCATGTTTGTGTTTATTCTCTATCTGTCTCTGTCTGTCCGTCTCTTTGTCTAATAGTGATGAAAAGTTTGGCTCTTTTTGGAGATTTGGGTCTTTACGAGTGACTCAGTAAAAACATTTGGTAAATGTTCCGACTCATTCATTCAGACACATTCAGGCAGTGTAACAAGTCAGAGGGGTGGGTTCAGCTCTGAGTCGGGAATGGAATTTCCACCACAATTATTTAATTCTGTCAAAATTAGGGGAAATATCCGTCAAAAATAAGATCCTCAGTAATTATTAATGCAATGAGAAGATTTGCTGCAGGGCTTGAGACTCATGCGCAACTCGCCACTCAAGGATCTTGTTCGAAAATCTGTTTGGGTGTCGTTGCCTCTGCTTGGGGCGCATGCTGTAACAACAACAAAGGATACTATTGCTTTCAGTGTGTTGTAACACGTACGTTTCAGAATGTGACATCGGGAAGAAAAAGATGAACGTGTGAGAATAGAGTCATGCTTGTTCTTCGGTTGTTTAATAAAGTTTGATGCGCAACAGCTATGCGCAAACCGTTCATTCTGTAGTCATTTTATGGTAAGACAGGACAGAATACATGAAGAACACACGCCTCTTGGTTCTTTTCGTCCGAGATTCGACTGAGTTCAGCCTGTGACTCACTGCAGTTACTAAGTCACAAACCAATGACTCTCACAACCCTCACAACTAGCGGCACGGTGGTACAGTGCTTGCACTGCTGCCTCGCAACAAGAAGGCCCTGGGTTCAATTCCAACCTGGAGTGCTCTTGGCACTGCGCCCCGTGGGAAATCTCCTGATTAGGGGCCTTTCTGTGTGAAGTTTGCATGTTCCCCCTGTGCTCATATGGAGTTTCCTCCATATAACATAAGTCAGAACCCCCACCAGAAACATCTCTCGACCGTCCACGGATGCTGAAGTAGGTCTCCGGGTGCTGTAAGCAGCCTACCACTGCTGGCCTGCCCCCTGGAGGAAGGACAAGCCTTGATAGGATAAAAGAGGAGAAGACATTTCACAGCCCCCCCATTAACTTTGTGTCGGCTGCCGTAGCTACGCATCTGTTGTGGTGTGTGCAGTGAACAATAAAGACGAGTTAAACTTGTCGGGTTTCGTTCATTTTGCTGGTATCTGTCCATCCAAGGATGAATTCTCTATATTTTTACGGACCTCATTCCATCTGATTTATTTTACCTGCCAGAGTTTATTTTCTGTGCTGTTCTGTGCTCACCCGTCATGAAATCAAAGACAATGTTTTCTGACCCATCCCTCATACACCTAAAGGTGTGGCTCACTAATAATTAGTCAAGACAAGCAAGTCAAGTGAAGATATACGGTGTAAATATATATACTTTTTTTTTTCACGAGTGCTATATGAACAAGGGGCGGCGGGGCCATAAGCATAGTACTTCCCAGAGAATTCCCCAATGAGATCGATTTTTGGGAGTGCATTGTATTCTATGTGTCATGTGTATATAGAGTATAATTCATGTGTTTTTTCATCCCTGCCTTGTGAGTAAACTTATACTTATAAACTTAGAAACTTATTCACATTTTCCTGAAGTCACATCTTGTGTTACAGGTCATTTTGTGGTTAATCTTTACTCTTTAAAATGTATTCCAAGCGACAGAAAACAAAAACTGAGGTCAGGACCAGAGCTGTGTGTATACAGGGTTTCTGGATTATGTGGATTATGAGTCAGCGGGGAGTGGGGACGTCTAAAGAGGGAGGTCTGTTCATAATTTTATGCCTTTTTTGTGAATAAGGGCATTGTGTTCACATCCATGTCCCTCCTTATTTTACGGCATTTTAGCCAGTCATAACGGTCTGTAGGAGCCAGTGATGAATTGCGTGGGACTCGGAAAATTGTAACTTGTGTTAGTAGTCAAGTTGTGTGTCACCAGAACTCAGAAAACTGCAATTGGCCACAGAGAATCGTCACTGCGTCATTCCGTCACTGCGTCATTCCGTCACTGCGTCATTCCGTCACTGCGTCATCATTGCGCGACATGGCACACAAGGGAATATAAGACACGAAACCCTTAAGTATAGGTAGCTTATCACAGTCTGGATCACAAACGTTGAGATGTCATAAATCAGCCTCTGAGAGTACAGCTCTATTTCCACATGCACCACAGAGTTATTCATGTTAATAATGACAAGTCCTGGTTTGCTAGTGCTGTTTTACAGGAAAACACAGGTGTTTTGTTTTTAAAGGCATTTCATCAACATTCAGCTGCCTGCAGCTAAACGCAGACAGATTCTCTTAAAAAGGAGCATTCAAGAGTGGCAACAGGGAGGACAATAGCGTTAAAAAACATTTGTCTCTAAAGGCAGTTCCATACATTTATATACATATATACATATATACATATATATACCATACATATATATATATATATAGGTCCTTCCATGGGAAGTCAAATTCCAAAGTAATGGTAGTGGACTATAAATGTTATATTTCATAGTCATAGGCAGATTTCTTGCCATTATATACATCCATTACAGACACATAATTTGGTTTTATGTCATGTTGAATTGTATAAGTTGTTCAGATTTTTATTATTATATTTTGTGCTGAAAGTGTCTAGTACACGACAATTGTGACCCACTGTAGTGACACCCGTACTGTCGCGCATTTCTAAAATTGCCACAAGCCACCAAATCAGTTTAAAAAAAGCTTTCTATAATAAATGCGATTTTTCCAGATTCGTGTCCCTTTGTGGTTTTTTTAATTTATCTCTGAGCGTATTTTCGATATATGATTTATAAATAGTACATAAATGTTAAAGCGTCTAGTTAAATATTCCCGTTAGATTACATGGGGAAATGCAGTTCAATTACCGAGACTGAACAGCGCTGAACAACGCTGCTCGATCGTTTCCTTTAAATCGACCGTCCAGGTGAAGATCATTCCTCCATATTCCACGTGATGTGAAGTCACAATGTGAAACCGTTTTGATAGAGTTCAACCTTTAAATCTTACTTGTTTTACACACACCTGGATACATTATTCTGTAGGGGGTGTAACACACGAAGAAGAGAAGCTGACGTCACTTCCATAAACAGATGGTTAAAGCTCAGGGCGAGGAGCCTTTGGTTCCACTTAGCTGTGAAAGGTTAATCTCTGTGTTGTTATGGATTAGGAGAAGCGGGTGGCGGAAGCTCAAAATCCTATCGCTGACCTTAATCTGACCAGTATGATAGATTCAAGTCAGTGTAAGCAGCTCGTACTGGACTTCATTTTAGACGGTTTCACTTTTAGTGAAAAACGTTTTTTCACTATTAGTAAAAAAAAAAAGTGTTGCATATTTACCAGAAGTCGCAGAATGTTGGCGTACTGTCATTCGTTTGTGGATCAGGGCGCTTTGTGACATCATCATCCAATTTGTTATATTATGGGCCGGTTGCGTGTCGTGTAACCCAAGGTGGGTGTGTGTCGTAGACTCCGTAGTGGTTGCTTTGTGTAGGATTCGCACTGTTTCGAGAAGACAGACAGCCTGAGGCGATGCTGCATTCAATGGAAACTCGGAAAATTGTCATTCATTTTAGTAGTAATGCTGATGTTAACTGATGCTACGTTCCACTTTTTTTTATTACACAAACTTTTGTAATTGGAGTCAATGCAAAGTGTGTTTTATGGGAACTCGGAAAATTGTAATTCATAGCTATCCTGACTAACATGGACCCTGTGTCGCTTATAATAATAATAATAATATTATCATTATTATTATTATTATTATTAATAATAATAATAATAATAATAATAATAATATACTGGATAAATATTGCTTTCAATGATAGAATGGGGGGGTCCAATTTTGGCAAGAAATTAAGGGCCGCATAAAAATCTGAATTTCAAGCCAGTGGCATCATTCTTACATTCTTTCATCATTCTTTCCAGCTCTCAAGTCTTATCCCTTTCTTGACTCGAAGTTAAAATGTTTAGCTTTAATTCAAGAAAGAGATAAGACTTGAGATGATGATATAATATATGGAAATAAGTAAAAACAATAATAACAAAAATCATTAATAACTACATAAATCAATTCAATTAAAATAGCTTATCTATCCATAATTATTGGTTTGGCCAATTGTGCACTGAATAAACCCTCATAGAAGAAAGACAGTTCAAAATAATGTGTAATTACCAAGTGGAAGAGTGACCTGAAAACATTTTTTAAAGAAAATTCTAAGGCACAAATCAATGATAACAGTTGGTTACACAATCAGTTTAATTGCCAGTGGGGTTAATACAAAATAATTTGTTTAGTGTTTAAGTTGTGAGCACCCCAGTACAAGGATCCAAATCACTGGGTGACACAAGACCTGATAACAAAACATATTGATGAATTGCTAAACTTTTCAAACAATCATTTTAGTGAAGGGTGGTGGTGTGTGTTGATGCGGTCAATCAGCGATCAATCACTGTGACCTCAGCAGTTAACATTGCCTCTGATTATCCTGTGTAAAATACTTTGAAAGGTATGGTAAGGTATATGTCTTTTAAAACACTTCTCCCGTTTTGTTTTTCTTCTGCTCAGTTTATTTATTATTATTATTATTATTATTATTATTATTATTATTATTATTATTATTATTATTATTATTATTATTATTATTATTATTATAATAATAATAATAATAATAATAATAATAATATTGTTATTATTATTATAATTATAGTTATTATTATTATTGTGGTTGTTGTTGTTGTTGTTGTTGTTGTTATTATTATTTATTATTATTATTTATTATTATTATATTTAAAAATAATAATGATAATAATCCTAAATATTGCTGCAGGCAGCAATACGCATAGTTGTCGGCCCTTCGTTAAAGTTCAATGGACAAGTGTGCTTTGGCTCTCTGTTCCGGTGTGTTTTGTGACTGCAGAAGTTGATTTGTTCCGGCCTGGTTACAGTTTAATTCTATGATCTGGCGGTGTTTGCGTCTGTGGGTGGGTTTCCTACACTGCAACTAACACTGGTTATCATTCTGAAGTAGGGCTGCATGATTATTGCTAAAATGATAATCATGATTATTCTATTCAATATTGTGATCACAATTATTTGTGATGACTATTAATCCATTTTGGGAAACAGCATTCTTTTATGGCACTTTGTAAATCAATAGAAAACTGCCTTCACAATAATAATGTATATTATAAACCTATAAACAAACTGACTTAAATTGTACAAGATATATAATGAAATGCATTGTCTGTATTGGGCTAAACCTTTTTGTTGTAATTTTAATACATCTGATGTTGTTGGTTGTCCTTGCAAGGTTTCTTTTGGGGGGTTGTTTTTAATAGTGTTCGTGGGGTGCTAAATGTGTCACAATGTGCTCTGAGTCATTGTTATGGATGTTATGTGTACCAAATTTGTAGGAGGATTCTTGGTGAAAGGGTAGGAGACTCCAAATGGAGGGGAAAAGCATAACTAGTGCAAGAAAAGTGTTTCGAAAAACACAAAAAGAATAAAAATATTTCAAAACACAAACACAATAAATATATGTTTGGGGGGGGGTCGGCTGTCGGCTGGACGACTCCCCGGCCTAAGGTGGGCGGTGGGGGTATGTGGCAGTGACAAAGCGACGTGGTCAAGCACCGGCTGCGGACGACAGCGCGGTTCCCTTTTCCCGCGGCCACCAAGCTGCCTCGAACGGTGGTCCGACTCGAGGCAGGGAGTTTTCTTAATGATTTGTTTGTCTTACAGAGGAGCTCGGCGCACAGGCTCGTGAGCAGCCCAATACATTTCCTGGTTCAATTAGAATTGGTATTTAAACAGTCCTCTTCATTATGCTGTTTATGTTTGACGTCATGAGACCAAGACGACACCTAACAGCTGATCAACAGTACCTCGCCATTGTGAGGCTTCAAACAGGATGTTCTCAGGGGGAAGTGGCCACTGAGCTTAGAGTGTCACAGGGTGTAATCAGCAGGTTGTAACAGAGATACAGAGACTGGAAGAGTCACAGAAAGACTGGAAGAGTCACAGAAAGACTGGAAGAGTCACAGAAAGGCATAGAAGTGGACGTCCTTTGGCCACATCCCACACTGATGAGCGCTTCATTGTGAACAGTGCCCTGCGGAACCGGATGATGATGCCACTAAACTCCAGCCACATTTAAGGGAGATGAGAGGCACCCAAGTGTCATGTCAGACCATTCAAAACCGTTTACATCAGCGTGGTCTGCGTGTGAGACGACCTGCAAGGGTACCTGACCACACCACCAGGCACAGGCATCATCGTCTTGCATGGGCCAGGGAGCATTTACACTGGACGAGGGACCAGTGGCCTCAGTGCTGTTCTCTGATGAAAGTCTATTCACGTTGAGCAGAAATGATGCCGCCAACGATGTTGGAGACGTCAAGGAGAGCACTATGCATCAGCCACTGTTGGCACCAGACGAGCCTTTGCTGGTGGTGGTGTTACAGTGTGGGCAGGTGTGTCTAGACAATACAGAACTGCCCTACACTTTGTGAATGGTACAGTGACAAGTCCATACTACCTGAATAACATCATTAATCCAGTCATTGTGCCCCTGCATGAACAACACAGGCCTCATTTCATCTTCAAGGACGACAATGCTCCAGCTCATGGAGGTCGCATCATTAGGGAACGGCTGCTGGAGGCTGGGGCACCTCAAATGGAGTGGCCTGCACTTTCTCCAGACCTGAATCCCATAGAAAACCTATGGGATCAGCTGAGTCGCCGTGTAGAGGCTCGTAACTCTGTACCCAAGAACCTCAATGACCTGAGGGCCGCCCTTCAAGAAGAGTGGGGGGCCAGGCCTCAGCAGACAATAAGTCGACTTGTGAACAGCATGAGACTTCATTGTCAAGCTGTAATTGATGCTCAAGGCCACATGACAAGTTATTGAGACATTGAAATTTTTTGTTGTGGTAAACCCACCACTGTTGTTGGCTTTTGTTTCATAAATTGTTTGAGATGAGGAAATCACCATTGCATGCGTCTACTTAAATGCCCTACTTTCACGGTGTAATATCACTGTAGCGTGAACTTTTTACATTTTCCATAAATTTCAACCGATAGCCAAATATCCCGAACTTTTTGTGAGTAGTGTATATAATATATAAGTATATAATTGTGGCCTGCATGCCACAGATTGCAATGGACAATAAAACTCTCGCCATGTAGGCGCACCATGGCCAGAAAGACCCCACCTCCCTCCCGAAACCCTTACCTGTGGAAAGAAACCCACAAAGTCTCCTTATGGAACGAAACCGTGCGTAATGGGGACATTTTCTCCGTAACTCTCTCCCTTATCACCCCCTCTCCATGCGTTATGCGCAGAAAATAATCTCAACGGGTCTACGAGTCATGCCCTGTTCTTCCGTGCCCGGTCCCTAAACTGTTTTTAGTTGTTTAATTCCATGTTGCTCTCCGCAGATCAGGGCACACGGAGAGCTGTGTTCACGTCTGTCAGAAGGTAAAAAACAGAGGTAAAGAGAGTAAGAAGGTTTTAGCTGCTACTGCTACAACTTTGCTCAGAAGCTCTCGACAGGCACACCAAAATGCCAGATAGGGTGATGGACTGAGATAGGGAATAATAATAATTCCTATCGACTGATATTGGTGAAAAAAGAAAAGGTTTTGAAATAAATTTGAATTCCCTGCCGCCATCCGTCACAGCGGAGCGACGAGGCTGCATCCCAATGAGGACGATAATTAGTGCGGGCTATTTAAAGCGATGGCAGCCATTTACCAGCGCTGGCTGAAAACTAAAACTTTGTTTATCAATACCAATGACATGGAGAACTGGAGAATGGACTTGTGTTAGTAAACTTTAAAAATGAATATACAATTTTAGCAGCATTGACACACTGATCATCGATGACGATGAGAAAGCCTACTGTGAGGAGGTGGCTGAACCATCACTCTGGTGCCAGGACAACAGCCTCCTCCTGAACATCAGCAAAACTAAGGAGCTGATAGTGACCTTTAGGAGGAGATTACAACCGAGGATGCACGCCACCATTGGCGATTAATGGGAGTTCTGTCGACAGAGTGAGCAGATTTAAGTACCTAGGAGTTCACATCACGGAGCATTGAACACGGACTTTACAAACAGACACTCTGGTGAGAAAGGAAAGGCAACGTCTTTACCACCTCAGGCAGCTGAGGAAATTCCGCGTCTCGGTGAGGATCCTCAAGTCCTTCTACTGTGGAGCGGTGGAGAGCATCCTGACATAAAACATCACTGCCTGGTTTTGGAACTACACTGCTCAGGACAGGCGGGCCCTGCAGAGGGTGGTGCGTTCAGGTGAACTTACCACTGGAATATTTCACTGCATATACTGTATGTATGAAAGTATGTATATGTATGTGACAATTAACCATCTCGAATCTTGAATCTAAAGGTATATTTATGATTCCCCTTGTTTATTATTCCTCATTGAAATGTTATCCCTGTGCATGTTGTTAGCTTCTATTTGTTTTATCCTGTTATTGTTATGGACACTAACTGGAAAAACAACAAAAACAAACGAATGCTCGACTTGAAGAATCTCAGTTAACACACGGGTTTCTGACTGATGATTCGACTCATCGCCTTTCAAGGGGCAGCTCTATTATGTTTTTATTTACGTTACCTAATTGAACAAAACAAAAAACGGCCCGTGCTTCCCATGCCTTATCATGCATACATACATAATAAAGGTTAATAGTAATAAAATTATAACTGTCACTTTGTAACTTTGTATGGTTAAGAGTTTGTATCTTATATTTCTTGAGTTAAAGTCCAATCGAGACTATATCTGTGTAAGATTTGGGTTATTGACTCACAGGATCGGTGTACTCCGTCAACTTGCGCATGTGTGCAATGATTTCTTAGTTGCATAATATACAGTAGTATCTGTGTGTGACACCATCTTGGTGAGGTTGCGATTGTTGATCACAAATTTCATCCACAATACTGAACGCCGACCTGGATGAAACTCAAATGGCTACATGATAAAAATACAGTTTTTTACTAAATTATTTCACAATAATGGACCAATCTGGATCAAACTTGGGTGACGCCATGTCAGAACTGCCCCAAATACATATGTTATTCATCTTGTCCGTGAGTGCGGCGTAACCATGACATCCACACATCACTGATGTCAGTTTTTCATGAACAAAAACAATATAGAAGAAGAAGAACAAACTAGAAGAAAAAGGAGGAAAGAAGAAGAAGCACTTTTGCTTCAAGACAAGACAAGTATATTTCATTTATAGAGTGCTTTTCAAGACACGGTTACAAAGTGCTTCATGGCGAGCACCAAAGAAAGGCAAACACATAGTAACTAAGAAGTGAATATGAGAATAAAATAAATGAAACACACACACATAAAAATGAAACACATATAGATTAATCAGTACATCTGAAAATTAAATATAGAATTTAATATAATATGATATCAAATCATATCACATCATGTCATATAAATGTATAATATAATATTTAAAAATAGGAAAATATTATCAAATAATGAGATAAATACAACTCTTATCAGGACATGCTTTCCAGTGAACACAGATTTTAAGCAGAGATTTGAAGGATGGCGCTGAATTAGGCCAGCCTAATTTCCTCGGGCGGGTCCGTTCCAGTGAATTCCCGAATTCCCCTTGGTTTATATCTCCTTTTCTCCCCTATCTTGTATTCTCTCTATATACTCTCTCTCTCTCTCTCTCTGCTGGCCAAACACAAGCACACACACACACACACACACACACACACACACACACACACACATATATAAACACTCAGCCTTAATGAATCAGTGAAACCGCTCACCAAACTAAATGGTTAACCAGATCTAAAACGGGCGGCAATAACCCAAACCCTTAGCAGCACCGAGGCTGCTCATTTGTCTAATGTTGTGCGCCAAAACGCTTGTGGATGCTCTATATAAACCAAGTGGTTTTATTCCAAAGTGATGTCACCATCTGTGTGTGTGTGTGTGTGTGTGTGTGTGTGTGTGTGTGTGTGTGCATGTGTGTGTGTGGGTCAGTGTGAGGCAGTGTGTGCTTTTAGCTCTTTAATCAGTACGGTCCATTTAGCATCACATAGCAAAAGGTCAACAAAGGAATGGATCCAGGGAAACCCTCTGATTGAAATTCAAGACAGTACAATTTGAGAAATATATATATATTAAAAAGAAATATATATATATATATTATTTATTTATTTATTTTTTCATGGAATTATAATAATATATCTATCTATATTTATCTATACACAGTATATACACACATACAGTATTTGTGTGTACATATACATATATATACATGCATACATATACTGTATTCAATATAATTGAAAGTATCTTGAACATAATTAAATTATATTAGTTCACACACACACACACACGCACACACACACACACACACACACACACACACACACACACACACACACACACACACACACACACACACACACACACACACACACACGCATTCAATCTTCAAATCAGTCAGTCACACATTCGAGTGCCAGTAAATGCTCAGCGCCACGTTGCTTTGTTTTACAAACTCGCAGTGATGTGCCAACACTTATGATGACACTGTGTCTGTGTGCCTGCGTACGTGAGTAGTTGTATTAGTTATAGATTATATACTTGGTGAGACTGACCAAGTATATAATGTATTTCTTTATTATTTGCTGAAAAAACTGTCAACCCAGAAGCATACGCATAAGGTCATATTCATATATATATATTTGTGTGTGTGTGTGTGTGTGTGTGTGTGTGTGTGTGTGTGTGTGTGTGTGTGTGTGTGTGTGTGTGTGTGTGTGTGTGTGTGTGTGTGTGTGTGTGTGTGTGTGTGTGTGTGTGTGTCTGTGTCTGTGTGTCTGTGTACAACTAGACTTTTATCCACATTGAGGAAAGACATGTACAAAACAGGAATAAAAAATAAAAAATAAAATATTTTCTTTCAAAGTTCAGTGATATTTTTTTCACATTTAACTCGTCACATGAGGATTTTTCCACTCCGGATGTAACTTTTAAAACAAAGCAAAAGCACTCTCTATGCAGACAATATTTTTCATGAAGTTGGTGTGTTACAGCTCTGTAAATGTTCCTTAAAGGGTCGAACAAGATGTTCTCTAAGTGCGCTAAATAAAAAATCGCTGTAAAAACTGTTTTGTTGCTTCCAGCGAGATCACACCGCCAAGCAGGATCTCCCATTCGCTGCTTCACAAACAGCATCTGTTTTATATTTTGGGGAGTAGACACAGTGAGTAGGGTGTAGTGTAGTGTGTCGCCTCCAAACAAGCATACATGGTATGCAGCGTAAGAAAAAAAACATTGTGTTGTGTTGTGATAGCGTTGGTTTTTTTTTACAGCTGGAATGTAGTTTAAAGCAGCACTATGTAACTTTGGGAATTTGGGATTTTGGGCCCCTACAATGTCTGCGTGCAATTGCACTTTTACACCAATATCCTAAAACTCGCTCTTGTGTGTGAAAATAATTTATTTTACCGGACAAATTTGAACATTGTCAGTCACGTTTCAATAACAGACTATGTCACGAACACAAACTAATGCACACCTCGGTTACAGCGCCAATTGCACGGACCTCCCAGTGTGTTTTCATTTTAGGATGTAGCTCATTTTATTTTACTTTGTTTCCTTATGGAACGAAACAAGCACTGTGCATAATGGGGACACTTTCTCAGTCACTCTCTTACCGCCCTGCATATAGGTGTGTGTGTGCGTCTTTCTTTTTGTGCAAGGGTCCACAACCTCAGTGACCCAGAGTTAAGTTCTTGTTCTCTCTCTCTCTCTCTCTCTCTCTCTCTCTATCTTTCTGTATCTCAAGATGTTTCCCAGCGGACTCTTAACTGGCTCTGAAGTTAAGAGCATGTGCAGCGCTACCTTCCACAGTAGCTCCATGCACGGCATTAGATCATTCTCCTCCTCTGGTGACACCAGCAACATGTATGACTTACAGTGAGCTTTGTCCAGGGTTCTCATCTTACAGTGAAAACACTGTGCACGCATGCGCGCGCGCACGCCACACACACACACACACACATACACACACACACACACACACATACACACACACACACACACACACACACACACACACACACACACACACACACACACACACACACACACATACACACACACACACACACACACACACACACACACATACACACACACACACACACACACACACACATTGTAATGTAAGAGGAATAAAAACACTTGAGAAAGATTGGTTGGGATTATGTAGACTTAAAACAGCACTATAAAAAATGTTGAATCATAAGAGTAATTCAGGGGCTGCATATAAATTATTGTTTTCAGTTATATATATATAATTATATATATATATAAAGCACCTTTTTTTAAATGTCCTGTGGACACTAAATGTGATTTCAATGTCCTATTAATGCTTGTGTCTTTTAAACCATATGCATGCACGTGTGCGGGCACACACACACACATACACACACACACACAAACACAGCTGTGGAAAAAACGCTCAAGGGTCCTTGTTTGGATGGAATTCAGTGACATACGAAAAAAAAAAAGTTAACAAGGTTTGGCTTTTGGCAAAATATACTCCCATTAAACCCAATCTGTGAGGTCATAGGCATCTGCAAGGTCATTGTGTGTGTGTGTGTGTGTGTCTGTGTGTGTACGTGCGTGCGTGTGTGTGTGTGTTACAAAGACATGATTTAATTGACTACACACGTGTATTCAATTTACTCATCTCTTTGTGTCATGTAATATTTATCTTTTCATTTTCTTTATCTGTCATCTCCCGCTCTAAAATGCTCCTGGTTTTTGGTCAAGCCCTCTGCAGGAATGCCAAACAGCAACACAAAAGGACCGACTGGTCAACTGCATGTATAAACACACACACAAACTAATAAACACACACACACACAGGAAATGACCCTGTGTCTGGCTTTTATTAGATTGTTTTTTGTTTGCAGGGCTATTTACCTGCCTGTTTTTTTGCGTGCATGTGTGTGTGTGTGTGTGTGTGTGTGTGTGTGTGTGTGTGTGTGTGTGTGTGTGTGTGTGTGTGTGTGTGTGTGTGTGTGTGTGTGTGTGTGTGTGTGTGTGTGTGCGTGTGTGTGTGTGCGTGTGTTTGTGTACATCTTTCTGTGTGTGTTTCAGTTTCAGTGCTCCAGCTTTACGAATGAAGGGATGTAAACTGTATGTAAATGTCTGAGGAATGCTCTCAGGAACCCTCTTTTTATGCCCCTCCCGGGGGCTGGAGGACTTCAGTGGCTTTGTGGGGATTTGGGGAAGGGACAGCGCCTTGGCTGGTTTTGCATAATAACTTCCAAACTGTCGCCTGCCCTGTCCTGATATCTCACAAACCTCAGAGAGACAGCTTTTACCAGCTAATCCTCTAGATTTTGGGGAAATTCACCTTTTGTTTGTCTTCACCCAGATTCAGACGAGAACGTCAACACATACTTCATCCCTGTGCGTCCAGTAATGAGATACCAAGATTCATGCTGCGATAGCTCAGTGCATGCCTGCAGAGGAAATCAACCAGCCCAGCTACAGTTCGAGGCCATAGGCGTCAAAACTAATTATGAATGTAGCTGCATGTAAAATGACTAAGATCTAGATTTTATTTGTTAGATGTATTGCTTAAAAAAACTGTGGCACACTGCTTGCACTGCTGCCTCGCAGCAAGAATCTCCTTGGTTCGATTCCCGCCTGGGGCGCTGTTAGGTGGGTTAGCCCCCGATTACAGGCCTTTCTGTGAGGAGTTTACATCTCCTCCCTGGGCTCACATGGGTCTCAACCAACTTTAAAAAGGACCCTAATTAAGAAATGATTCTATATAATTCTATATATTGTATAACTGTGTATTACCCTCATTTCACAGGAGCTGGGCTAGTTGATGTCCTCTGGGGCTTTGCATTGAGATAGCGTGCAGCCAGTCACTGTGTCAGAACCGGGACCACAGGGATGAAATCGGTATTGACCTTCTCGTCTGACTCTGGGTAAGATGGACAAAAAGTGAACGTCCCCAAAAACGTGTAGTGTCCCTTCAAATTTACAGCTGATTAATGAATCACAGTGCCCTGCACGTCGGATTGATGTGTATTTTTCAGGAATAAGACATGAATAGAGTACCATATGTGGAGGATTTGCTGTAATTTAATTGGATTTCCAACTTTCTGTTTCTTTTTCTATTTTCTAATTTGTTTCCAATGAGGCAAATCGTCGTTCCTGCGACTACGGTCTGAGCTTGAACTAAAGTGGGTCAGCCGGGTCTGGGCTTTTTGGTGGAACTCCCACCTGCCAAGAAAATATTTCCATTATACTCCATCCCACGAGAAAACAAACGCACCAAATTTGGGTCAAGCCTAGTTAAGTCATTTTATCTATAAAGTGCTTCAGTCCAAACATAACTGTCACATGTGGAAGTGGCGGTATAATTCGACATTTTAAACAAGAAGACGAGCAAATCACACCTTTTTAATCAGGGGGTGAGGGCATGCGTTCCTAGAATAGGCGAGAAAAGGTTTTAGTGCCGGTCTGCCCTGAGCAGATGCCATTTCAGTGAGGTGGACCACAGCTTTTGACATGAACGTGAAATTGAATCTCTCCACTTTTCTTGGAAATCGCTCCAATGCAGTGGAAATTAAATTGAATTATGGGAGCTCAAATGCCATAGCCATTATATTTCCTCAACTACATTACATGGTAGCATTGATATCACTGACAATAAGTCCGAACATCTTATTTCGGACTCAGAGTAAAATATTCTGTGAGATTGACGGGAAATTGTGAACCACAGAAGGTTTCACAAGGACAGTTTATTGACACTCAAAGGGATTTTGGGGAGTGCTGGGAAATTTTGAAAATTCAGTCCAGAAGTATTTTGCCTGTGCTTGTATTGAATACTTTTTTTTTAATAAAAGGTATGAGTAGAAGGTCTGTCATAGAATGCAAAACTTTGCTACCTGTGAAATATGGACGGACTCTGTTTAACACAGGTTCAGCTGCTTTCTCCCTCAGTCACAAATAAAAGGTTGCAGAAGACGCAGATGAAAAAAAGGACAATCTCAAAGATCTTTTCTCAGGTTGGGTTAGGAAAAAAACAAAACAGTTTTTTTTATAGACAGAGAGACGGACAGACAAACAGACAGATAGATACCATAAAATAAGAAAATGAATTAAGTAAGTAACATTCAGTTCAAGAGATATAGAGTGTCTATTTTCAATGAAAAGAAATGGAAATATACAATACATTATATATACATATATACAGTATTTATATACAGTATACAGTATATACACATATGTATGCTTATATGCATATATATATATATATATATATATATATATATATATATATATATATATATATATATATATATATATATATATATATAGTTCATACACATACACACATATACATATATACTGTATATATCACTGGGCATACTGTGTGCTTTGAAATGAAATATATTATTATGTACATATTATATTTAAAATCAAACAATTAATTTTTGTCAGTATAGCATTCAAATATTGGGTTAAAATGCTTTAAAAACACATTGAGGTTGTTTGTGTCGCGCTGCTTCTTCACAACAAAAGGTCACCCTATGCCTCGGTACTTTCAGCCTGTAACTAATCGTCACCAACCTGTTTGTGGCTCTGCTCTTTCGGCTCAAAAGGCTGTGTCAATATTAGTGAAGCTATAACTCAGCCATGCTCTGAATGGTTCGGATAATGCAACAGTGACACGGGTTGTTAGTCAAACCAGGCGTGTGCAAACACATACACTTCCGCTTAAAACACGAAGGCACGCAAAAACGCATGTACATGCACACACACACACACACACTGACAGTGAAGTGAAGAAAATCGAAAGGCCATGGAAAGGCAGAGAAAGGAAAACAACAGACGTTTAATAACACGTTTCCATTGCATTTTTATTTCTGCTGGATATTTTCAAACATTTACACCAACCAGGGTGTTTTCAATCAGACCATTTTTAATTCCTCAACCAACAAATCTTCACAGCGTCCGTTTACCTCTGGGAGAGATTTGGGGAGACGAAAGACAAACAACCACAACAAACAACTAACCTTTTTTTTTATCCAAATAAGGTGTGTAAAACAAGCACTGACCTAAAATAGAAGTATTTGTAAATCTTATGAGGTGATGGAGGGGCTCGATTTGATTTTGAGTTTTGTATTCTCTGTAATGACGGTTCCATTGAATCTGAGACATTTTATCCCTTACACGCCATGACGTAGTTAATTCTGTGTATATTTAACTGGAAATCACTGCATCACTGAATGTGCCAAGGCCTGCCACCAAATCCTCCCTGGAAGACAAGATCCAAAATGGCATGAATCATCCAATATTAGATTGTTTGAATATTTGATTTATATGCTGCGTAGCTTGTGGAGCTAGTTCCGTCAGACGACTTGACGGTGACACACGCTTCCACAGCGTCCCCCCTGCCAGTCCCTCCTGCTCTAATTTATTTGCTGCCTGCTGCGCTCCCTCCACCAACCCTGCATCCACCTGTTGGGCCCTACTTATTTGGGGGATTCAAGCTCATCACTCCTCTTTTTCTAGGTCACAAGGTCTAGAACATTTTGACGTAAATCTAAGAGTTTTTTGTCAGAAATATTGTTTTTTTTTAAATACATTTTATACATTTACATTTTTAGTTTTAAAATGAGCAAATCTTGATTCATCACATTGTGCAATATTAAGATAAGATAAAATAACACTTTGTGGATCCCAGAGGGGCATTCAAGGACTGATTACAGATTAATATTATATTAAAACATTATCAGAGAAGTATTATCAGATTATAGCACAAATTATTATACAATTATTAGTATTATATTAATAATATTTTGATAATTATTATACAGTTAGTAGATTTATCCAAAATGAATACTGGATGCAATAGCTGCAAGAGGGAGGTCAAACAAAATCAACTTAAAGTGAGATGAATACTTGAATTTATGTTTTTGAGTATTAATCTTTCAATGTTTTTTTTGTTTTCTTTTTTGGAGGGCTACGCTGTGCAAAGGAGTGTGTGATTCACATCTTAACAAATATCAGGAAATTGCAAACTTGCTAAATTGTGAAAATACAATTATGTTTAGTTTCAATGTCTGTGTGATCTGGTATCCAGGCAGGACCCCCCAGCTTAAATAAATCACACACAGACTGAAGAAGCTGAAACTCAACACTGAACAAAAAAAAACCTGTCACACACCACACAAAAACACACGCACACACCTAAGCACACACACACACAGACGCGTTTCTTCCAAACAAGGTCATCTTGTTCGTCTTCTCGCTTGGGAAAAACAACAACTAAACCTCAACTAAATGTAAAAACAGATCCCCACAAATAAAGTTATAATCGGTACTCTGGGAAAAGTGCCTTGTCTTGATGGAGAGAAACGCAGATATTTCCTTTAAAATAAAAAAATAAAAAGTTATCTGCTATAATATGAGTCTCACATGTTGTGACGGCGACCGCGTCAGCCCTGATCCTCACAGTGAGTAAATAGCGACACCTGCTGGTTCAAGCAGCGCAACAGCATGGGATGAAAACAGTCTAATCAGCGTTTACACTAAATGTCAAGTCACATAACTCGCAAAACCCAATGCACAAATGAATGCAGGGCGATTTGCTTCTGTAAATCTGTATCTGTGCCTCTAATTTACAACTCGTATATCATCATCTGTATGTCGGTTTAGAATTTTCCTTTTGAGACTGTTCTGAAAGCGCCGTGCGCGCAGGGGCGGACCTAGTGATTAAGAGGCCCCAGCCAAAACCTATTTGAGGTCCTTCTCCATCCCAGAAACCTCCCCCGGGAAACTTTTAGCGTCAGACAGTTCATTTCCTGCATTCCGGTCAATTTTTCGGCACCAATTTGGGCCTTTTTGTGGAACAATTTATGGTGGAAATATCTTTACTTCAAGTTCAAGTTCAAGTTCAAGAGATTATTTGTCACTGTTTGTCATTGTTTGTGAAATGTCATGACACCCGGTGATTACGCACAATAAGCTCTATAAGCTCGAAAAATACGAAAAATTCTCAAATCTGCGTAATCGGCACGCGGCGCTCGCGCAGGCGGCCGCAAGGGGCGGCGCCACAATCGCGATTCTGGGTTCTATAATTATTTAATATAATTCATTGTCTGTGTTGTATTAAATATAAATCTGAATCCTCTTAAATGAAACTTTACCATTTATGTAAAGGAAAACACAAAACGGTTTTATTGGGGGGGGGGGGTCAAATCCACTTGTTCTAAATATTGAGGGGTACATATCCCCTGCACCCCTCCCCCTCCCGAAATCTACCTCACTGAATGCAATCTTGGCTAGTAAACAATAAATATTTACAAAGAGGTCTAGATCTCTCCAGTGAACAAAGCTAAATGAGAATTATAACTGAACAATTCAAATGCTCTTCACTCTGTGAAGAGAGAAGTATATTTGGGAGTAAAACATTTAATTATTTTAAAGAAATAGGATAGGATTTTTCTTCATTAAATGCCTTACTTTCATTAGAATTGTGTTATTTGTTTTAAAGGATGTTCATTGAGTCCAGTCACATGGGCAAACAAAAAGGTACTTTGTTTCAGTAGTCCCCCTCCCTTTATGTTGTAGTGGCTCGGTTGCAGACGGACAGATGTTGTAGTAATCCATGAACGTTACCGTCTTATGAGATTTCTTCATCAAACGCAAGTTGGTGTTTCGAAAATTCTAAGTTGGTTACATGGGACAGTTTTTTTTTTCCTCTTAGGGGCATTATGATCGGTCCGCATAGCACCATGGCCCCCCATGTTTGTTCACATTCGTTTCCAGGTGCAGACAGTGTAACGCACGGAGACTCCAAATGGTGCCACATATTGCTGTAAAGCAGTTCTGCCACTGATTTAATACAAAGTGATAGAAACGTTACAAAATCCTGAGCGATATCAGTCATTATTTGACTTTTTTGACCACATCGGGATTGGCAGTTATGCAGCTGATGTGTCCCGATTTTTAAACAAGTATAATAAACAAAAAACATTGATTATTTATCCTGTACTTGTCTGATTTACACTACTTACTCACCAAAATGAGCACAGAAGTCCAACTAAGCATTATAAATCCATCCATGTTTGTTTACACACGCATTAAGACAGGACACAGCTCTCCCAGCAGGAAGCAATGTTGGGTTCATGGGAAAGTCTGATGATGCTTTCACTTGACTCGAAAAAAATAATCTTTTACATTTTTTTATCTATTAAAAAGTTATTTGTGTGTTTATATTTATTTATTTGTTTGGTTACAAATGAGATGTCTTTAAATATAGAAACTCTAATAAAATAAAAAGTTTTATAAATTTAAACAACATTTTCGCACTTTTTGACAAAATATCTGCAATTGGTTGGGTAGGACTCTCCAAAGTCTGAATCGGAAACAGACCCAAAAATCTGGCTACTAAATATATTACTATTATATACTACTATATAATCTGGCATCTATTTATATATAGATGCTACATTTTTTTCTCTCATCTTACGCTATATATATCGTCATATCGCACAGTCTTAATATTAAATATAAAACATTAAAATGTTCAACATTGTCAATGTTGACATAACATGTGTCAGTGTAACGCTACGTATGCAAGCGCACACTGGCCATTGTCATGATTGGACGACGACCCTGTCAGTCAAGCTCCTCGCTACCTGACGTTTTTTTCAACGGGAAGCACTCGTTACCCTCCTGCTGGTTACACACACACAGTATGACCAAAACAGATCATCCGCAACTGTGCCGAGAGTCATCACTTTCGGATTCCAAACTTTCATTCAATTAAATACATTTGTGCAAACCTGTTACTAACTTTTTGAGATATTCTGCAAACAGGCAGACAGACGGACAGGGGCGGAATGTAACAAAGTTTGATGTTGTCGTCTGCCCGTCAGTATTTCACTGTTTAAAAGTTATGGGGAGGGAATTTTATATTTTGAATAAAAACCTAACTTGACTGGGGACTTGACTTGCCTTAACTAAGGACTCGACTTGACTTGACTTGCCCAAGTAAAATGACTTGAGACTTGTGACTTGGATAAGAAGGACTTGGTCACATGTTTACCTTCAAGGTAGTTTGTGCTGCAAAGTGTGCCATACTTTTTTGACTTTTTGGGTTAGAGAGTAATACTTTGCCAACGACGGGTGCAATTCTGATGGGACCCCGCTTTGCAGAAGTCCCAATGAAAACGAGCGGGAGACTGTTAGGGGGCTACACTTCACGGAGGCCACCATATTGCACTGCCATGTTTCTTCTACAGTAGCCCAGAACGGACAAACCAAGCACTGGCTTTCGTGTTTTTCGCAGCCACTGTCTCTTCTCCTCTTTGTCCATTTGCATGTGTTTTCTTTAGTTGCAGGGTGTTGAGCTCTCAGGACCACCGTACACTGCTTACCTGGAATACTTAAGCGGCTTTGGCTGGTGAAGATTGCTTACATTGTACACCTCGTGCAAGGGGGTATGGACTGAACAGCTTCAAAACCTCAGCTGGTGGAGGTAAATGGAAAAAAATGAAAAAGTTGAATGCTAAAGCAGTCATAACAATCATACACAGTCAAAAAATCCCCTTTGATATAGCAAACATTTTCTAACTTACAAAATAAAAGTATACAATAGCGAACTAGTGGCATGTACAGTAATTCAATTTTGGTGCATATATGCATGACCGTTGTGGAAGAAATTCTTCCGCAATGATCGGTGAGGTTAATCTGCTTGATATTAGAAAACAAAACTGATAATATTCAAGATTATGTATTCTGCAGAAAAAAGAGAAAGGTTCAGTACTGCTCCAAAGCAGCTCGGATCAATCTAAATCTTATTGCTGATCAAGAGGGCTTTAAACAAAAAACAGGGTGTGGTTTGGGTCAGAGGTCTCCTACAAGTCCCCCCTTCCCCCCCAACTGTCTCCCTGGGTGCCACCCCCAGACAATAGAAATAACAGGTACTTGCAAACTTGACCTGGCAGACGCGGATTTCACGACAATGCACCTCTAGGATCCCCTGTTGAGTTTCTTCATCTCCATAGAAGGTAAACAGAGCCAAATGTGATCTGATTCTTTCATGTTAGAATTGACATTGTAGGGAGCAAAAAACAATTCTCTTTACATAAACTCTGGGGGGTTCCTGGGGAAACAGAGACAAATGTTTTAAAACCCCCTTCTGGTGGTAGAGGCCTTTGTCCTCATTCAAAATAGTTGATCGTATGTATTTTTCTCTCACATTTCCTCCTCTTGTTCCTACTGGAACAACACCATAAGGAAAAATGGAATAATGCTAAAAATTCCATATAATGTAAATTGGATACAATACAATTATACTTCAGAGATATCATTCAATTCTATCTTATTGGACTCTACTAGTAAAATCCACATCTAATACTAAATCTATCTATGAGAGCTCATAACCACATTCCAGATATAATAACTCCACCTCAAATTGGCCAAACCTCTCTTCTCACATTTGGCTGGAGAAAAGTAAAAGACCAGTAAGGGTTATCTACTATACTATGACAATGCACAGGACAAAAACCCCTGGTCATACAGAGGAAAAATCCTGTGTGGCCGTTTTACAATTCTAAGTAGAAAACACACACAAAAAAGAAAATTTATCATGAATCACATAATGAAATAAACAAAACAACATAGAGATTCCACTAATACATAATGCTATGCAGATTAATCAATGACAACAGCAAAATGCATTGTGCACGTAATGACTAACACATGCTATAAGTAACGATAAACATGATTAGACAAACATCTCCATATTTAAGCATCTCAGCGTCTCCACCTGTTCGTTATTAAAAGGTGGTTTCCACTCATCTAGTGGTATGGAGACAAACTGTCCCACTGTCATATTAGTAATCATCTTATGAAGAATAGATATTATACACGCTAGACAGCAGCATAGCATCAAACACATTATCACTACAGGTATCAATATCTTTACGAATGTAGAAATCCATGGCCCCAGTGCATTTCTTAGCCAAGCAAATGGGTCCCAAGTGATAGCTTGATGTTTCATTAAATCATCACATAACTCTTTCATTGCTTGTATGGCTAAAAACAAATTTCCTGATTCTACATAATTGGCAGGAATGTATGTACAGCACGACCCACCTATCATAGCACATACACCTCCTTGAGCAGCACTCATTATGTCTAGTACCATACGATTCTGGAGAACAATCAGCCGGACCGCTGCTAGGGATAGTTGTATTAATGAACAGTTACAACTTATAATGTATGATATTTAGTCACTTAAAAGCTGTAGATGTAACTACGGCGCTAATATAGACGTAAAAAAAAAATCTTCTGCTCCACCTACAATCCTATACTCAGCTGGAACCGATGTCACAGACAGATATGTTCCCGATCGTCTTACACGCACATCTTGATGGGTCTTGGTCAGACTATACAAGTAAATTGGCATAGAAAGAAAGATGATCAAACAGGCGTGTCCAATCTTTTCCTGTTGATGGGACGTCATCCTTTTCAAGTAGAAATACTGTAGTGGCATATCCTCTTCACGGGACAGAGGTTACTAGCACGTATCCCGCAAGGATCGACATCTCAGTTTACGTCCGATGATTCTCCGTTGTTGTCGTTTATCTGGTCCTCTGGAAGGTTGCAGACTTTCTTGCAATGGGACACGTGTACCCACGTTGGTCGTTCTGCCACCTGAACTGCCACTACGGTAGTGAGGAGGATCTGTAACGGTCCCAGGAATCTGGCGGAGTTCCAGCTTTTCCTAGATTTTCCTAGAACGCATTTGTCGAATGTTGCCTGAACATAATCCCATCGACACAATCCATTAATAAAGTTAATCTAACAATGATAAATACTTAACTGGACAATGTGATCACTACTGGTTTACGTGATGTATTTCATATGTGGCTTTTGTCGACAGAAGACAGACTTAACCGCATTGGTCTCCCGATCAGCAATTTATGCTGGGAGAGTCCTGTCGCACCATGTGATCGTCCTCGCATTCCCATCATCACTAATGACAGGAATGAAAACTCAGTAGAGTTTACCTTTACTGGGATTCCATTCTGAAAAACATGTCAAGTATCACAATCACAACAATATTTTAGTCATGACAAAGCGTCAGTTTGATAAGTCCATCATGAGGTTCCTGCATTGTTCTAAGCACAATCATTATGTTTACTTTATTCTCTAACTATATCCCTCCTTTTTGACAAATGGTACCTACCATATGTCAAACAGGCAAAACAATGAAAAAACTTGTGGGAAAGATACAGCTCAGTACATACTGTACCAAGCAGCTCTGCGACTCCAATAATTTAGTGCAGGATACCTTTTAGTAGAGGAAAAAACAAAGTTAGTGAGCCTCTGTCCTCATCTGTGGAGGAGACAATCATCATTAGACAGAGAAAAAATTGGGTATGGCAGCTTTGTTGGCTGCATTGGCTCCAACATTTCCTATCGAGATGGGGTCAAGTCCATTAATGTAAACAACACAAATAGGATGACTCAAATAATGAACGTTCTTTTGTGCCGGCTGGAGTTATAAGGGAAAAAAATAAACTGTAAACATCTTGTTCTAGGTATTTTAGGAATTACTGTGTATCTACGACACAAGTAGATCAAAAAACTACAATATTCTAATTGGTTTACTGCCATTGATAAATTCACAATCAGTCTAAATAAATTTCGGTAATGTGGCAGAAGAAAACATTACTGGAGGCTCCACATAACTTCAACAACGAGTTAAGCAACTAGAGAAGGTAAGGAACAAATGTTATTCACATACAAAAACATTTTAATATTTAGCGCTCAATACTATATTCCCATTTTAATTTATTATTTATTTATTTGTATAATTCTTACTTGCGCCCTTAAAAGGTACAATTTATAACTGCAAACAATAAGCCTGAGATGTCAGCAGTCACCAATCTAATAGAACCCTAACGTCATCAATATAATAGGAGCCTAACTGGCGTTGATAACTAACATTTGATCAACTATCGATTATCTCGTGGTTAATTTACGTTACTCAACTCCTAAAAATTACATATATTATGTGCTAAGCTGTGAACTCCTAGTCTTACCTTTTGGACAGGGAGTATTCAACTATAAGTCCCATCATTCTGCAGTCTGATTTGAAAAAAAATGGAGAGGTTATTTGGAAAATTCAATAATTTAAATTTGGCAATATTCTTACTAGAATGTCGTTTTTCTTAGAGAACATGAAATAATCTGTTCCAGTTCCAGTAATCCAGTTCCAAAGGAGCACAGTTGATGAGGCTCCTCAACTGTGCACACAAACATAATTTCAAATTGTGCGTCTGCTGTACTTGGAGGCCAAACACTTCATGTTCGTTGGTGGAGGGAAGGCTCAGCAGGAGTCAACGCTTGCATTTGATTTTCCATAACAGAAGCTTTTTCGTTGTTCAGAAAATGTCCCAAGTTATTCAGCCTGACGTTGGCCAAACTGGATCTCTGTATACAAGGTTTTCACAGACCTTCTCGGAAATGCAGGAGTAGGCAAGTCTCTCACCAGGATATCAGGCTTTTGGGCTTGTGTGAAAAAAACCCTCGGGAGCTTTGAATGCTGGACAAGTTATGGCCTTACTCAATTGTAGAGCAATTCTCTTCGATCTGATCTCTTCGTCAGTCCTCCAAGTCTTCGCAATCAGACGCAGTCACATCTTCACTGGTCAAAAGTCAAAACTGCAGTCAGTGGATTCCTGCTTAAAACTGCGGAAATAAAACACTGAATAGATGGGTTGGTTAATTCATCAATATATAATCACAACATTAATCGAATCACAAGACATTTTCAAGATGAAACTCAAAATTTTTGAATGTCCAAATTAAAAAAACCCATCTAAATGGCCAACGTATTTCACATTTATTAAGTTGTTTCAATTTTTAGTAAGCGGACATACACAATCCATTACCTCTCTTGTTTACAAAACAAAACAATTATTCCTCTTTGTTAAACTACTTGTTAAATTTTATACTCTATATCAACATCTATCTTATTCAATGTCAAATCCAGATTACTTCTAGAGTAAGACAAAGATAAAAATTAATAGTATTAATAATGTTTTTCGATCAACTTAAACAATCACCGGCCTTACTGAGAAAAACAATAAGTAACCGGTAAGGATTCGAAACTTATAGTGTTTAATCTATACTATTTAGTTATTTATCATATCCTTTGATTTAGAATGACCAATTTACTAATGCTTTGTGCCATTCAATTTGTTACCGCTGTAACACTGCAGACTATCCCACTGTGGGATAGATAAAGGATTATCTTATCTCAACTAGCAGATCACTTTGACACAAGAACACAAAAAGGAAAAATAAAGTAAATTTAAAAAAGAATAACTCTTTATAAACGCAAAATGAATTCATTTCTGCTGCTAATATGCATCATATATGCTCTCCGCGATGTCTTAAAACATATTTTGGAAGCAATTTTCTTTTTAATTTATATTGATCAATTTAGATTAACCAATTTTGGAATGCTTTTCCATAAAATCTAATAACAAAGTACCGAATATAGTTCTTAAAAAAACCTCACCATACTTCTAACCTTACCAAAGTCGCATTTAATGAACCAAAAACACTTTCCAGCAACCAAAAAACCTGCTTCAACTCACAACACTATTATCACAATCATCTCTCTAAACACAATCCAACAGTTCAATCTATAGTAGTATCTATTCATACTACCACAGCATAGATCTCTGTTGTACAACATTTGACTCATTCAAAATAGTTGATCGTATGCATTTTTCTCTCACACCGTATGTATAATCCCTTGAACTTGAACTTAGTGGTTGGTCTCCAAGATTTTGATCAAGATCATACTAAACTTGTAAAAACTGTATAATATAAGTCTCTACTCGGCTATGTGGTGTCAGCATCTTGCTAGCTTTGACTTGATAAGCATGAGCACTCCTTAGTTTAACATTGCGTACAATAATAATCATAAATGTATTTTGTCTAATGATACCGAGTGGTGACGGTCATTTTAGCTGAGTAAGCACTGTCAAAACATATTATTTGGTGGTTAAAAAAAAAAGATGCTACATTTGGGCAAGCACATAGCTACAGACATGCAGGCATTATTTACACATAGTTTCTTGTATGTGTATGATTTTTTTAACATGATCATTTTAGGGCCCTGTATGATAGTTTCATATTTCAAATCTGCCAGCTGGTTTCAATACCTCAGAGCCTTTCTAAATTGCAGCCATTTAACCATGACATGTGTTCCATACTAGGGGTCGACCTATATGCGTAACGGGTGTGGTTAGGACCCAATTGCAGCACAAAGACAGGCAGGGATATTTGGTAATGTCTTTTATTTGTAGAGCAGACGGAAGGCAGGCAGGGGGCAGGCAGGATACGTCGTCGGGGACAGGCAGGTTCGATAACGAGGAGTGCAGACAGAAGACAGGCGGGGGGGCAGGCAGGGTACGTGGTCGGAGCGAGGCAGAGTCGGCAGCAGGGAATCAGTCTGGAGAACGCTGGAGAGTCTGGTGCAAGCATCGAAGACAATCTGGCAATGGGTGACTGGTGAGAGAGGCATATATAGTGGTTAGATTGCAGATCTGGAACAGCTGTGTGCGCAGGTGAATAGAGTTGGGCTAATGGGACAGGTAAGGAGAGGGAGGGGAAGGTAGAAGAAGGCGGAGATCATGACAATATGTTTTTTTGTTTGTTTCATTTTTTAACTGTAGGAACATCAAATGGGGGTACTCAAACACTGACAGAAATGGCTCTGTTGCTAGAGACTGGGCAGAAAGTAACAACCTTCATCTGCTCTTCGACAACAAGGACCCCAGAACCTTTTACTCTGGCAGACACGGCACCTGGACATGCCCTGATCTGTCCTTTGTCTCCAACAACATCAGCAGACGCTGCAACAGAATGGTTCTACAGAAGTTCCCTAGATCTGGTCACTCGCCCATCATCATCTCCAGTGACATCAAGCTAGCCATCTCAGACACCTCAACAGAAGAAGATGGAATTTCAGGAAGGCTAACTGGCAAAAGTTTTCAGAAGTCACCAGGAAATTAACAGCAAGCCTACCTGACCCATCATTCAATGTGAATGCTCAACAAGGCTGCCAAGCTCTCCATCCCAAGAGGCCGCAGGGACCCACATGTAAAGTACCTTGCTGGGATAAAGACTGTGAGAAACTGTACAAGGAGTACCTGAATGCCGACACTGACCAACGCTCTCTCCGTGGTGGCCAACTGCTGGACCTTCTCGGGCTGAAGAGAAAGGTTAGATGGGAGGAGGAAGTAAACAACATCAACTTCACACATTCTAGTCGTAGGGCCTGGAATACGATCAACAGGCTAACTGGGCGAAGTTGCCCAGCTAGACCATGCCCCATAGCAGCGAATGCGATAGCCTCTGTACTCGCTGATAACGGCAGATGGAAAGACCGCTCATCTGAGGCAAAAGCCTTCTCCAGAGAAGTAGTCGCAGACATCAGGAAACTCACCAGGACAGTTCCTCAATCCAGCCCCCTTTCCCAGCCCATTTCGTCAGAAGAAATCGTTGCAGCTCTGAAATCCCTCAAGGTAAATAAGGCTCCTGGAAACGATAACATCCACACTGAGTTCCTGAAGAACATGAGCCATGAGTCACTGACCTGGGTCCAGCTTTTCCTCTCCAACTGCCAAGAAAACCTGACCGTACCATCCAAATGGAAGCAGGCTAAGGTGCTGGCCATACTCAAGCCAAATAAAACCAGATGAACCAAAGAACTACCGCCCAATATCCCTCCTGTCACATCTTTACAAACTACTTGAGAGGGCCATTCTATCAAGAATAAACAACATCATTGAAGAGAGTCTTCCCCACACTCAAGCTGGTTTCCGTAAAGGTCGATCAACAACAGATCAAGTGACCCGGCTAGTTCATGACATCGAAAGCGCCTTCCAGAGGAAAGAAAAGTTTGGAACAGTCTCCATCGACCTCACTGCAGCGTATGACACAGTTTGGCACAGAGGCCACTACCTCAAGCTCCTGAAGACTTTGCCTGATGTTAAGCTTGTGAAGTTCATCATGCTGCTTATACAGGACCGTACCTTTGTACTGGAGACCTCAAACGGCCAACGCAGCAAGAGAAGAAGACTGAGGAACGGGCTCCCCCAAGGCTCTGTTCTTGCCCCTACACTTTTTAACATCTACACCGCTGACATGCCTGTTGGAGAGTGCTCGCTATACACCTACGCCGACGACTCAGCCATTGGATTTGGTGACAAAGCCTGTAGTGTGGTTGAGAATGCCCTTGAGAAAGATCACTCGCTACTGAGCAGGTACTTCCATAAATGGCATCTCAAGCTTAGCCTGCCCAAGACAATTTGCTCAGTGTTCCATCTTGCCAATCGATGTGCAAATACCATGCTGAACATCAAACTCGACGGCACCATTGTCAGGCATGACCCCAACCCTAAATATCTCAGTGTCACACTTGACCGTAGCCTCACCTTCAAGCCACACATCCAACAAGTTGCTGCCAAGACCGCTGCCCGTGTAAACCTCCTGAAGAGACTGGCTGGCACTGGATGGGGTGCAAACTTCACCACCCTGCTCACCTCTACCCTTGCCCTCGCATACTCCACGGCTGAGTATGCCGCCCCTGCATGGAGTCACAGCAGCCATACAGCCTGTGTTGATGTTGTGCTTAACATCGCCATGAGGCTAATTAGTGGTGCCCTGCCATCAACCCCTGTCGAGTTTCTCCCCATACTGTCTGGCATTCCACCTCCAGAGCTCCGTCGTAACTTCCTGACCTTGAAGCTGGCCTGCAAGAGTGCAGATGAGCCAACAAGCCTGATCCCCCCCGCCTGCTGAATATGACCACCAGAGACTCAAACGCAGACACTTCTCCACCGAAGCTAGGAGACTCCTTACCACAAGCCCTCCACACCCTGGATGGATCCTTGACTGCTGGAACAAGCAATGGTCCGAGTCAACCTCCACGTTGAGGAAGTTCATCAACTCCCCTTCAACCAATCCGCCTGGGTGTGACTTGCCCAATCTTCAAATCACCACATGGAGTCAGCGGCCTCATTGAACTGGATGACGATGCCACTTCTTGGCTAATGTCCCAATTGCCTGTGTAGCCCTACACGAACGAACGAACGACCAAACGAACACTTTCAATTAGGGTCATTTTTTTTGGATGTTTAAATTGCTGGGGTCAATTTGATCCCAAATATAAAATATTTCTGCTTATTTTAACATTGATTTAAACATTTTGAGTCCTTTGACTTTTAAAATATATTTCTAATGACTAGACTTTGTATATTTTTTTTGTTAAATTCACGTGCTAATTTAAGATAAACCTTTTTAATCCCCTGAGGGAAATTCAGGTTTCATAGCAGCAACAGCAATAAGAATAAAAAAACACAGTAGATGTACAGGTTGGTGTAAATAATAATAAATCAGATAAAACACTGGCTGTGGTTAGCCTAATGTTTTATGTTATTTATTCAGTGATTTTAGTTTTGTGATTTTTATTTTTTAATTTACTGATTTTAATCCTGAGTCCCTGCAATATTCAGTAGTTAATGGGGACTTCACGGAGGGAAAAATGAACACGAAAAAGACAAACTTCCGCTGTTGCCTTGACGTGTTTCCTGTTGATCGTGGACATCTGTGGGGCACGTCTGCCATATTTAGTCTGCCTCCAAGTACTCTTGTTTTTTTTCGACACAAACCAAAAGAAAGCCCCAAAGCTTTACAAGGCTACGCCCGCCCATCCCTGCCTGAATGACCCGCTGCGATATGTCAGTTCTGTGAAAATGGCAAAAATAAGTGGTACAAAAGATTACTTCCGCATTCAAAGAGTCAGCCGGGTGGCTTCTTCTTCGCCACTCGCATTGTTCCCGCTGCTCCCTAACAAGATGCTCCCTACTGCAACTAGGAGGGAGCATGGAAGACCTATCGCAACAATTTCAGTGTACAGTATATGAACTGTTATATAACAAAGTAAGTTATTACGAACTAGAATGAATGTAATCATACTTTTGCCCCCAGAGAACTTCAGCACCCGTAATATATGTATAAATTTGTTTGTGACAGCCATCTGAACTTTCGACCTTCCCCTGTGCGATGTGAGCCGACGCATCCCAATTTAGGTACTCCTCACTTAACGACGTACCTGTTTAACAACTGTTCGGACTTACGACCAGCTCTCTGACCAGACGGTCTCCGTCTCGTTCCCGCAGTCTGTCAGTATCCACTACACTAGCATGGCCACGCCCCCTCACCGTGAAATTACATGGGTCCTCGCTTATCGACCAATTTGCTTAACGACCTGGTCCTTGGAACTGAACTCGGTCGTGAAGTGAGGAGTACCTGTAATAATTTTGTTCAGAACCTGCCCCATTTCTCCCTAACGCTTACCTCTGCCCTCTAGCAAATATACACTGCTCACCTGGAATGCTTCATTCAATAAGAGAGATGATCAGTCCAAAAAGCAATCTTACATTTTGTTAATCAAGATTAAATCCAACTAAACTCTCTACCGGCAGACACTCTGGTACTAGAGTGCTTTACAGCTTCAGAAGACGTTATTATATTTACGTGCACTTAGTCCAATCTTTATTCCATCACCTCTCATGAAACTAAACAATAAGGAAGCGTGGGAGACTAAGTCTGTTTAAATCAGAGATCCATGGTAAACAATGTTGAACTGGCTTGTAGCGAAGGTACATTTGTCTTGTCCTCATTAAGGGACTTAAGACATCGAATTGAAAGAATCATTTCTCAAAGTTGACTAAATGCATCGTGTGAAGCGAATTGTGATTTTCTCTTGTTCAGCCGGCGCTCTCGACAAATCTCAACTCACAAGTCAATATACTGCAAATAGCATTTTTAGACAAACCTGAGTTTAGAAACGAGAAGATAGGGATTTCAAAAAGCTTAAACAAGTATTTGTTTCTACTTACTGTAATAATCCACTCAATTCATCTTCTTGACTGCCTTGGAAAGCTTCATGATATTAGAATTGTATTGGTTGTCCACATCTCTCAGCAGGTTAAACTTTTGCTCTTTGAGCAGCCCGAGTATTGTGTTAACTGGAAAAGAACATATAAAAAAATATGAAGGGAAAAATGTATATGTGTGTGTGTGTGTGTGTGTGTGTGTGTGTGTGTGTATATAGTGAATTAATTGTGAATTGTGAATTAATTTCATCACCGAAAGCCAACCCTCGTCAACTGATCATTAACCGTTATCCGACAATATTAAAATATAAGGGAACTGTCCCATGGCAAAAACAACAACCCAATAATTATGGCCTTTTTTAAATTGGACTTCACAAATTATAATCATAAATAAGGGGAATCAAATGTATTTTCAAAAGAGAACACAGCTCTCCAAGTGCCCCGATCGCAGAGAGACACGGAGCCGTGGAGCCGTTCCGAAAAATACAAATTTTTACTTGTTTTATTCAGGGGAGCTCATGCTCGTTCCTCCTACTTCTTCCTTTCTGCTATTCCAAACACTTTACGGGAGTCGGGATGGATGGAGCACATTTCTTCCGGAATGATGGGACGCACACACAACCATAATTGTTCAGCATCAATGGAAAGATGATCAGATGTTGACTCCGGCTCGCACTAGAAAGCAAGGTTCCTTATTAGAGGACTAGTCGGCAAAGTGTGCCTCAGTGCTTGTTAGAAGCTCGCCCAAATTCTACTTGTCAGCATTGCTTCGGACTGGTGAAGCTAGCATTTGCTTGAGCGATATAAATATAAATGCTCCTGGCATTTCTTTTAAGATTCATATTCACAGTAAATGCTGACAGTTTTGCACATTATATGAAACACAGAATATATTTAATGCTCAATTTGTGCTTGAGTGAAAGGGAGAGAAATTTACCACAGCATGGGATTTCCAACAACTGTGGATTACCCATAATGTGCTGCACTTAGTATGAAACAAACTCAAAATGTGGCCTTACTGTCGGCTTGTGGTGATAACCGAATAAAATAAAATACAACTCTTGCGGATGAACCATAGTTGCAGTCGCAAGTTTGACAGGAATTTAACTATAAACTTGAGTTATTTATTAACATTGTTACATATGCTCTGGGATTTTTGCTTGTTCTACATTTTTTGAAGATATTTTTTCACAAAATATACTGTATACACCCACTGGCGCTAATGAAGGATGCTTTTATTTCTGTGCTGAGATTTGCACTTTTAGGTTAGCAGTGTTTAAAGGCAAAAATATATATCGACCAGTTAGATGTCAAGGAACATGTTGTTTACGTCACGTGTCCGGAAGTGGGTTGAGGTAACATGGCAGCAACGTGTTTTGGAGTTTGCAAAGACGGAACAGTGTTCTGCTTTGATTGTCAAAGCGATGTGCTATCCACTGCTAAAAATCGGTTTTAGCCAACATAATTAAATAACTAGTGTCTGAAAAAGCAAAGTAACATTTCCACATCATCGCTGCTAGCTCTGAGGAAGAACTCCTTCTTCTTCTTCTTCTTCTTCTTCCTCTTCTTCTTCTTCTTCTTCTTCTTCTTCTTCTTCTTCTTCCCAGCAGACAAGGCATGGACAGTGTAAAAAAAACTCTGTAGATTTGCAAAAGTCAAAGCCAAACAGTGCGTTCTCAGAGGCGGTATATTTTATCAGATGCATTCTCATACATACAGTGCATTAGTGGTAAAACAAAAAAAGAGGTGGGTTAAAAATAATCTTATATCTATGCAACTTTCGCATTGTGTTCGTAATGTAAAACTAACAATAACAGGAGCACGTTAATATGAACTCACCTCATGAGAAGGATGATGTTGCATGGCAGACACCAAACGCTTGGTGTCTGGCTTAAGGGACGACAGTCTCCGGCAAAGATCTGGCTCAACATTCAGTTAATTCCTGTATTTCGTCTTCAATGCCACAAGCGCCGAAAAGCCAGTCCCACAGAGATATGTCGTCGGGAAAGGCATCATAAATAACACAGCTCTGTTGGACAGATTGGGATTTGATTTCTCGGTGCCCATACATGACGTTTAGATTCATTTCTTCTGTAACAATATATCTAAATACATGTAATCACGGCCTCACCGTGATGCAGCTGCAAGAGCAGGAACAACCCCTCATCGTGCTTTGCCATCACAGAGTTTACCTTATCTTGAACACGTATGAATCTGTGATGCCAAACTGACCATATATTCTCTGACTCCCTGAAAATAAACTGTTCGTCTCAGGGAGCTGCCTACGAGCACTTCTCTGATCCGACCCTTGTACAAGTAAAAACCAATGTCTTTCTGCCTCTTCATTTAAAACCACCGACTGACAAACTGCAGATTAAAGCAATCCTTTATTTTCTGTAACAGCAGTTTTTAACCCAACCAGACTTCCAAGATATCTTTTAACTCTAAAATGCCAACCGACATTCACAGTCAATGTGAGTTATCCTCCAAATGTGGCGGCTTGCTCCAGCAATTCTGCTCACATTCCCTATTATAATGAGGTGCGTGACACTTTTTAAAACAGTCTGCTGTAAAGCTTAGAAGTACACTTGGAAGTACAAATACTACGAAAGGCATAATTAAAAAACACATTAGGAAGAAATGGCAGGAAATATGGAGGAGAGTAAGGGGTGACATTTGTTTCAAATGATTTAAACAGTCGGGGCAACACAGTGGGAGGTGGGAACAGAAATTAAGTCAAGTGTAAAGTGTCATAGCAAGGTAAGATGAGGTCACACTGGTTTAAGTAGCACACTGTTCATGATGAATAAACACTGATGGGGGCTGTGACCAGGAAACTGGAATGCATCTTTTAGTTAGTTATATACACTATAATAGAGAGTGGGACAGGTTAAAAACATATCTGCATGAAGAAGCAGAATTCAGCATCATTCATATTTAAAAATACCAACAGGTACAAGAGAGAAAAATAGAATAGAATCATTGTTTTGTTTTTCAATTTACATTTTGATTACAAAAAAATGAAAGAAAAAAAAAATAGACCAGTACAAACAAAACTAATACACAACACAAGAACAGAAGCTAGAGAACAGTAACAGTAACAGACAAAAAAAATATAAATATATTGAAGTTGCTTAGGAGATCATTGCATCACCCGCAATCCTTCTTGACAGGACTTCTCCGTTCTACTTACAAGGTTCAGCTTTCAATTCATTGTACTGGCTTTATATGTTGAACAGTCAAAGCACTTGTGAAACGAAGTGTTTCTTATTTCTATAGTCTTTTACAAGTGTTCATGGTCTATCTGCAGCCGGCAGGGCTGAGGCTGCATCATTATCAGTTCTATAAAGTCCTTAAGCCAGTAATTCAAACTAAAACAATTTGATTTTCTTACTTTCCATAAGAATGATCCTTTTCACAGAAAGGAGTGCCAATTTCATCAGGCCTTATGTTACTGCAGATTCCAATCCATCCACTTTAACTCCCAACAAACACCCTTCTGGGCATAGTGATACACCCACGTTTAATATTAAAAAATAACATTTTTTGGACTCCTTACCAAAATGCTCATATTTCTGGGCAGTGTCTTAACATATATATTTGAGATCCTCTCTCTCTACATCCATGCCGACATAGGTCTGACATATTTGGATTCGTTTTATTCAGCTTGTGTGGACTTATATATATTTGGTAGAAAATCTTCTTCTGTATACGTTATATATTTATATAAGTACACATTTTGATAGGTCATTTGTACGTGACATAGTGTCTCATTGTTATAGCGATCACCTTCCCAGTGTAATTGAACTTCATCCATGCCATGTATCTAATTCTGAGGTCAGTGTAATTCCTTCAGACATGACTTTCTGCAAAATACATTGGATCACTGTGGAATTTCTCAAAGCGACGGGTTTGATTTGAGTGCGAGGTTTAAAACTGCAGTTCGCGCTCGGGATCAGTCGGTGGCGGTAGTTCACCTCGAAGTCGTTGTTGGCAAACCGCCTTTAAAAGAAAGAGGGAGAAGGAGAAAGCGGAGGAGGACAGACAGGGAGCCATGGCTGAGCAGCGCCGGCCTTTCGCGGTTTCGGTACAAGACCAAATCGTTGCCTGTGTTGAAGAAGTTTTATTTGCCCGTGAAAAGGTAAAAGTGAGTGAAGCAGTGAGAGTGTTATTGAGCGAGAGGGTGGCAGCAGCAGGGAAAGACATTGTCAAAGCTTTCGAAGAATCTACGGTGGGGAACAGACTGGGGCGCTCGGACCAGGTGCTCTGCAGGCGGCACAAGCTACTGGATTTCATACTGACACCTGAAGTCAAGCTACACAGAGCAGGTTTGTATGAAGAGGAACTCTACTCTATTACGCCTGTCTGTCTGTCTGTCTGCCTGCCTGCCTGCCTGCCTTCCTGTCTATCTGTCTGTCTCTTTGAAGAGTGACTACTTTCATACATGCATCTGTCTGTATGAAGAGTAACTACTTGATTGCATACATCGGTCTGTCTCGACACAGAAATGCCGGGGAAATTTCCTTGATTTCTAGAATGTTCAGTTTATTAAAATAACATCAAACTATGATCTTTTTGGACTTTGAACAATGATGGCGCTCTACCTGACCCACCTACTGGGGTGTCTTCTTAGCTGCATATGAAACAGCTCTTTATTAAAAACAAAAAATAAAAAAATCGAATGTACTATTGTAGTAGTTATAAACACATACAAACAAAGCAAACGTTTTTTTTTATATGGAACTCATTGTGTCTTACTAAATTTTAAATAAAATGTATGTAAATTACGTAAATGTAAATTACCAAACAGTGCGTTCTCAGAGGACGTATATTTTAACAATCATATGCATTCTCAAACATACGATGCAGTTGTGGTAAAACAAAGAAAGAGGTGGGTTAAAAATAACCTTATATCGATGGAACTTTCGCGCCACGTCAGTACCGGTATCCAGTAAGCCTTGTCTGAAGGGCGCAGTGTTTTGAGTGTAGCCTCATGACGCCAGCGCTGATAAAACTAACTATAACAGGAGCACATTTATATTGACTCAGGAGAAGGATGATGTCGCATGGCAGACACCAAATGCATGTCGTCTGGCTTAAGGGACGACAGTCTCAGGTGAAGATCTGGCTCAACATTCAGTTTATTCCTGGGAAATGCCGGTCTCCGGACACATCACAGGGAAAGGCATCAGAAATCACACAACTATGTCGGACAGATTGGGATACTCACAAGCAGCATGAAGCCAAAAGTTTGTCAGGTACTTCTGTGTGAAAGCCAGTTTCAGTGCGCTGTCGCAAGGGATATTCGCAGGACCGTCCTTCTCTTTCACGCTCAGGCCTGCGAGGGTCTTGTCACTTTGGCTGGCGAAGGGGTGTTCGATCCAGCTGCACTGCACATCTGGGATGGGGAAGTATTCGCGCAGCTTGGTCCTCGAACCATGCAGGTGCTCTTGATGGATCACGGTGACGGGAAGTTACATTTCTTCCTTTGTCAAAAAATCCACCAGATTCTCAAACGAGTCAAAGTTTGATCGGTCAACTCGCTTGGCCCACATATCAATTTTCCATAAAAACGATTTTCTCATTCACACTCGTTATCAGCTGTTCTGACACATTCTCTGCCATCTTGTCAATTCTGCATTTGACTGAGTTGACGATCACTTTTGTGGCAGGATGAATTTAATTCTCCCCGATTGTATGCTGCTTACCAGACTTGGCTATGAGTTTGGTGACCCGATAGGACACTTGCGCTGCTTTTGCATTATCAGTGCCCATACATGGGGCGGCTTGTTGGTGAGGCCAGTTGCAGAGGGGAAGAAACTGTTATTGTGGCGCGAGGTAATGGCCTTGTTGCACCGCAGCCTCCTGCCAGTGGGAAGTGTTTCAAAGAGTTTGTGTCCGGGGTGGGAGGGGTCAACCACAATCTTACCTGCACGCCTCAGGGTCCTGGAGGCGTGCAGGTCCTGGAGAGATGGCAGATTGGCTGCAATCACCTTCTCAGCAGAGCGCTGAGGTTGCCCTTGTCCTTGGTGGTTGCAGCAGTGTACCAGATGGTGATGGAGGAGGTGAGAACAAACTCAATGATGGAGGTGTAGAAGTGCACCATCATCGTCTCTGGCAGGTTGCACTTCCTCAGCTGCTACAGGAAGCATGTCTTCTGCTGGGCTTTCTTGACGATGGAGCTGATGTTCAGTTCCCACTTGAGGTCCTGGGAGATGATGGTTCCCAGGAAGCGGCAGGACTCCACACTGTCGACTGGGGAGTCACACAGGGTGATGGGAGTGAGTGGGGCAGCGTTCTTTATGAAGTCCATAACCATCTCCACTCTCTTTACAGCGTTGAGCTGCAGGATGTTCTGGCTGCACCAGATGGTCAAGCTCCCACCTGTAGGCGGCCTCATCCCCACTAGAGCTGAGCTCAATGAGGGTGGTGTCGTCCACAAATTTCAGGAGCTTGACAGACTGGTGGCTGGAGGTGCAGTCCAGGTGCTGGAGGATGAAGTGGAGGGCCAAGTTTACTGCATCGTCTACAGACCTGTTGGCTCTGTAGGCGAACTGCAGGGGGTCCAGGAGAGGGTCTGTGATGGATTTGAGTTGGGAAAGCACAAGGCGTTCAAAAGACTTCATCACCACAGAGGTCAGGGCAACGGTCTGTAATCATTAAGTCCTGTGGTCCTTGGTTTCTTTGGGATTGGGGTGATGGTGGCGGATTTAAAGCAGGCTGGTACATCGCATGTCTCCAGTGAGGTGTTGAAAATGTCTGAACACCGGAGACAGCTGATCAGCACACTGCTTCAGGGTAGATGGATAGACAGTCTGGTCCAGCTGCTTTGGCGGGGTTCTGCCTCTTGAACAGCCTGTTGACGTCCCTCTCCATGATTGAAAGAGTTATCACTGTGGTGGGGGAGGGGGGGCGGGCTCTGAGTTGAGTAAGTGTGAAGAGGTTCAATCTCCTGCTGTGAGGGGAGAGGTGAAGCTGGGGCTGGTGGAAGGTGTCATGGGGGATGGTGTCAGGACTGTCCCATTGCCTTTCAAAGCGACAGTAGAAGTTGTTCAGGTCATGGGCCAGGTGTGAGTTGTCCATGGTTTGAGGTTCGTGATTTGTTTGAACCCTTTCCAGACAGAGGCACAGTCATAAGAGGAACACTGGTGTTGAAGTCTCTTTGAGTACAGTCGTTTAGCAACTCGCACCTCTTTGCTAAACCTCTCCTCTCTGGTGGGGCATTTAATAAACTGTCCATATTTGGGGAGTTCATGGCTGAGGTTTCCTTTGTTAAAGTCACCTAGGACAATAACTAGGGAGTCCGGGTTTGTCCGTTCCACACACTGTATCTGGTCGGCGAGCATGCGCTGTGCGTCCTGCACATTGGCTTGCGGTGGTGTGTAAATATTGACCAGTATGAATGAAACAAACTCACGGGGGGAATAGAAGGGTTTGCAGTTGATGAACAATTCCAGATCAGGAGAACAGTGCTGAATCATAATCAGAAATACTTTATAATCCCAGTGGGAAATTACTTAATCCCAGGGGGAAATTACTTTACTGTAGGATCACTTGGTGATTATCACCTCAAGTTTAAAAACGTACAGGTGCACGTCGATATTGGTCCGACTTGGACCTAGTACGCCCTATTATAAGTTCCTATCTATCAGTAATGATGCATTTTTTTAAGGTTTTTAAAGAAAAAAAATACCATGCATGATTTTTAATTTATTTTTATTTTTGTTACATGTAAATACTGCAATTAATTTTGTAATTACTTTTTAAAATCTGTCTCTATCCCCATGATTTGGCCGGCCACTTGCAATACACTTGGACACACAACCCTAGTTTTCTTTACTGACTGTGTGTCTCTATTGCAGTGTTGCCTCCAGCCCTCCAGAAGCTCTTTGTCTGTAAAGAGGTGCTTCCTCCTGATCAGCTGGAGTGGAACCCCCGTCTTGTCAAGGAGGTGCCACAGCCTCCACACATTAAAGAGGAAGAGGATGACCCCCGGTGCGGTCAGGAGGCTTGTATCAAGTTCCCACCCGCCCCCATCTCTGTAACGAGTGGAAATATTGAAAAGAGCGCTCAGTGGTCCCAGGTTCATCAAAGCCCAACTGAGGCAGCAATGGCTGAGAAACTTCCGCTTTTCACTGTTTCGGTACAAGAGCGCATCGCTGCCTGTGTTGAAGAGGTTTTATTTGTCTGTGAAAAGGTAAAAGTAGGTAAAGAAGTGAGAGTTTTATTGAGCGAGAAAGTGGCAGCAGCAGGTAAAGACCTTGTCATACATTTAGAAGAATCAGTGGTGGATGATGAGAACAGACTGGGACGGTCGGACCAGGTGCTCTGCAGGCTGCACAAACTACTGGATTTAATACTCAGACCTGAAGTCAAGCTACACAGAGCAGGTTTGTTTGAAGAGTAACTCTACTCAACTCAGTTGGTGCTTTGTATAAATTGTAGGCTACATATTTCTAAAGTACATGGCGACAACATGTAGAACACTACACAATACATTTGTGTGACTATTAGGGATGCAATGGTACAGTAAGCCCACAGAACGATATGTACCATGGTTTTCGGGCCATGGTAATAGTACGGTTTCGGTGTCTTTAAATTTAAGAAATGCCTTTTTATTATTATTAATTATATATTTAATTATATACAAGTCAAAAGGTGTAAAAGAAACCCAAAACAAACCAAAAAAACCCCTTTTTTTATAATCGGCCATAAATAACTATTGTAACGCTCTCAGTGCATGACTGGGGGGGGGGAGTTCAAGTTCATTTGTGGGTTGTAAAACTTACCAAAAAAGAAAGCTCATAGGCCAGACTGGGTTCCCTTTGTTCCTACGAAAGAGCCGTTCAAAAGAACCAGATCGTTTGTTAACAACCCAAGAGTGTCTGAAGAGAAGTTAGTAATAAAAAGGGACATGGCCATCCCAGGGGGTTATTTTCCGACTGGACACCTCAACCCCGGGGTAGGTGTAACGGTATGTGTGTTCTTTGTATTGAAAAAATCCAGCAGCAGCTCTGGGTCTCTGGTACAGTGTGGACTCCTTCAACACATTTAAATTGATGGCATTCTTATGTAGATAAAACTTATGTAGTTTTATGTTGTGTTTCTATTGAAAAGGCTGCGTTGAAAAGCCAGTTCACAAATTCTTTTTTTAAAAACCTCTTGTGCAAAATGAGAGAAATGCCGCGCCAACCCCGCGACCAGTGGAGCGCCAACAGTGAATTTAACAGGAATTGTGCACTTAGAGTGCCGCGGACGTATGCTGCGCCAACGCGTCCGGTGGACTTCTACTGTGATACCGGATTCATGTGTGTATTGAACTGTAGGGGGCGTACCATACGGTTCGATAACATACCATGTACTGTTGCATCCCTAGTGACTATCAAAGAGCTTTTACCTCAGCTTGGACACACTATCCTAGTTTTCCTCACTGACTGTGTCTGTATTTCAGTGTTACCTCCAGACCTCCAGCAGCTCTCTGTCTGTAAAGGGGAGCTTCCCGCTAAGCAGAAGGAGTGGAGCCCCAGTCTGGGCAAGGTTGAGCCAGAGCATCCACACATTAAAGAGGAAGAGGAGGACCTCTGGACCAAGTTCCCATTCCTTCGGGTCTGTGTAAAAAGTGAAGAGCACACACTGTGGTCCCAGCTTAATCAGAGCAAAACTGAGGAGAACACAGAGGCAGAACCTCTAGCCAGCACCTCAACTGTACAGATGAAACCAGAATCTGGTGGGGAGGACTGCAGAATATCAGAAGCAGATGGGAGCTTAGCACTAGCTTCTGATTCAGAATCAACTTGTGATGAGGAGCCCCTCTCTTCAGAGTCTACCGAAACTGAGGCTGAAGATTGGATGGAGACCAGAGAAAGTCAGTCAGGTAACGTTTTATTGTTTTCTCCTACCAATTTGTGCTGTTTAAGCATCTCCACATCGCTGGGTGACTGGATCAATGTCAGCAGGTTACGATATCCTCAATATTGCTGAATTTAAGAATGAAAAAACAAAGATTACTGTATATTACCACTACAGACCTTCACAATACGTATTAAACTTTATTGACATGTATAGTTGGGTTAAATAAGAGATTTACATCTTGCTATTATAAACATTTTCTCAAGGTACAGTGCTTTACCAGGTTTTCTACCTAACATCCTAAATTATTCATACCCTTTCTGACTTTTTCTTTGTGTTTCATACCTTTTTTTTGTTTGTTTGTTTGTTTATTTCTTTTAGGAGTGGAATCCCAGTTGGGCGAGGAAGACCCTACATCAAGTGTACTGAAAATTCATGGGAGACCGTACCACTGTCAACAGTGTGGGAAAGAATTCAGACACTCAAGGAATCTCAAGGTACATCAGTGTATTCACACAGGAGCACGGCCATACAAATGTCAGCTGTGTGGGAAAGGATTCAAACAAGCAGGATCTCTCAAGACACATCAGCCTATTCACACAGGAGAATGGCCTTACAAATGTCAGTTGTGTGGTAAAGGATTCAATCACCCAGTATCCCTGAAAAAACATCAGCTTTTTCATACGGGAGAACGGCCCTACAGATGTCAGATGTGTGGGAAAGGATTCAGGGAATCAACAAGTCTCAAGATCCATCAACGTATTCACACAGGAGAACGCCCATACACATGTCAGATGTGTGGTAAAGGATTTAGGGAATCAACAAGTCTCAAGACCCATCAACGTGTTCACACAGGAGAAAGGCCGTACAAATGTGAGATGTGTGGTAAAGGATTCACGCAGTCTTCAAATCTCAAGACACATCACCGTATTCACACAGGAGAACTGCCGTACGAATGTATGATGTGTGGGAAAGGATTCAGTCATTTGACAAATCTCAAGAAACATCAGCATATTCACACAGGAGAACGGCCTTACAAATGTCAGCTGTGTGGGAAAGGATACAGGGACTCAAGATCTCTGAAGAGACATCAGTGTACTCACTAGGAATGGGCAAAGAGCCCAGTATTTGTATTTTTATGTGTATTTGTTTGAAGCATCACATTTTTTTTGTATCCCAATAATACTGGAAATACGTGTAACAATCCTGTTTTTGTTCTTATTATACTTCAATTTTAGGATATTAAAGTGTAAATATACATAAGTGTTCTTCAATAAACTATTATAATGATCATGAATACTTTAATGTAATATTGGTTCATGGTTTTTCGTAAACATGTACAACCGAGACAGCCATGGTGGTAGGGAGCGCCTGTATAGGGAGACGGAGGAGGCCTTAGAGCAGGGGGGCGTTTCCTATAAACTCACCTCAGCTCCACCTCCGATCCACTCTGATGTAAACAGGACACCTGGGTCGATCCTTTAGTTTTGGCCCCTTTACAGGTGCGATGCAATGCTCGTTGACGTTCTGGATGTTTGTGCGTTAATAGACCGTAATATCCGTGTATCATTCGATCATTTCATATCCCATTTAGAATTCTAAATCCGAAATTAGTGACTTTTTTTACCCCGCATGAGGGACCATGAAATGTTGTGAGTCTTGGGATCGCTCTGTGGGGAGTACAGTGGAGAGCCGCCAGGCTCCAAGCTTGGAGCTTGGATTCTTTTGAACGGCTCAAACCTCTCACGCCCCTTTTCCGGAGTGTTCGTAACATCAAACATGACACACCAGGGGGAAAAAACAGAAAGAATGGCATTTCTCCTGGCAATGGGAAGGCGCCAATCACCTAAAATTAGAAGGTTTACCCAGAGTATTTAAATCCGGGTGAAAACGTTTATTTTGGTGTAAGGTATCAGACGGGAGAGTGGGGGGCATGTTATGCATTGAGATACTGTCTGCGGGACCTACGCAGAGTCTCTCATCTGTAGGAGTTGTGGTTATCAGCGGTTCTCTTTTGTATAAACCATCAGGATCCTCTTGCTAAAAACCCTCCCTGTGGGAATCAGAATAGAAATGCTGGCTGCCGCTGTGCCATGAATGGATAGCCCTGTTTAGATCTAGCAGGGCAGACAAACATGGAGAACTGGCCCAAGTACCTTGTGGTGTGGGGGGATGGTGTGGTTTGAGCAGCCACACCTGTCCTGGGTCTTGGTAATTGGGCCCAGGATCAGAGTGACTGCATACCTGTTGCTCTTGATTGGTCTAACGAGCACCAGGTAAACGCCCCCCCCCCACACACACACACACACACAGGAGAGGAGCCCTTGTCATGACATGTAGTCCATCTGCTCTGGGGCTTATTCCATCTAGCCCACAACAATAAACTGGTATCTTCTCAACCCCATAGTCTGTGCCAAAGGGCCCTGAAAACCATTGTGTGCCATTGGTCAGGTGTCATTTACAAGACTGTGCCCCTCAATTGCCAAGTGGAATTATGACAACACAATAAAATGTAGAGTCTATCAATAATATGAGTCTCGGAAAATCGGAAATCTGAAAATCTGCCAATCAAAAACCTCAATGGACTTCATGACGTCATCAACTTCTTCCGTTGTAACAACAAGGGGCGTCAGTCTCATCGGTGGTTCTTGAAAATATTCAGTTTCATCGTCACATTCAGGTTGAAATCCGCTGTTTGAAATGTTCTCCAAGTCTGGGATAATATCAGATTCAGCAGCGCTGTCGGAGAACTGCGTCGCTGCCGGAGAACTGACTATAATCGCGGAAAATTAAGTCCAGTACGCTCTGCTTACACTGACTTTGATCTATCGCACTGGTCAGATTATGGTCTGCGATATGATTTTGATCTTGGATTTAGATTGTAGATCTTAGATCTCCACCAGCTTCTCGTAATTCATAACACAACGGAGACTAAAGTTTTCATAGACAAGTGAAATCGAAGAAGCCTCGTCTTGTTTACGGAAGTGACATCAGTGACGTCAGCATTTCTTCTTTGATGGTAGATGTTGGTACACGCCCCCTGCACAATGATGTCTCCGTATGTTTGTTAAAGTAGTAAGATCTAAAGGTTGAACTCTATCAAAACGGTTTAACATTGTGACTTCACATCACATGGAATATGGATGAATAATCTTCACTTGGACGCCGCTTTAAAGGAAACGACCGATCGGCGTTGTTCAGCTCTATTCAGCGCCTCGGTAAGTGAGCTTTGTTTCGCCATGTAATCTAACGGGAATATTTGACTCCGCGGTTTGACATTTTTCTACAATTTATAAATCAAACTCGGTTTTGAAAATACATTGAGAGATACAAAAAAAACCCCATAAATGTGAAATATAAACGAATCTGTAAAAAAATCTAATTTTCCTTCAAGAAAGATTTTTTTCAACTTATTTGGCTGCTGCTTGGGATTTTAGAAATGCGTGAGACAGCGGCTTTTGCTGCGGTGGGTCACATAGTCCCATTATTACTAGTGGCAGGCATGAAACCCAATTGAAATTGGTTTCAGCCACAGTTTAAGCTAGTTTATTTTTATTTTTTTATCGTTCTACTTTGTGGGTGATAAGAGCAAGGAAGGAGTGCCTGTATCCCCAGATAAGCAGAGAGTTCCGTCAGCACTTGGCTGGTAAAGTCAGTACCACTATCCCAGCTCATCTTCACTCAGATCCCCTGCGTGGAATGATTTCCGCTTGTAGTGCTTTTGCCACAGCACGGGCATCAATGGTTTTATGCCCGCTCAGTTTGTCCCCACAACCCAACAAGATAGCATGACTAGGCCTCTGGCAGCACTTTAAGACATCCATCAACATCCTCTCATCCCTCCACACTCCTCCATCTCTCCATCCCCTATCCCGCCATCCATCCCTCCCATACCTCAATCCCCCCCATCCCTCCCTTCCATCCATCATCTCTCAATCATCCATCCATCATCCCTCGGTCATCCACCCCTTCCATCACTCCATCTCTCTGTCCCCCATCCCTCTATCCATCCCTTCCCATCATCCCTCCATTCATCCCTTCCCCATCATCCCTCCATCCCCCCTCCTTCATCTCTCTATCTGTCCTCATCATCCCTCCTCAATCATCCCTTTATCCCTCCCCATCATCCCCTCATCCCTCAATCACACCTCCATCTCCTTCCTTCTGTTCTTCCGAGTCTCCTCTTATATTTCATTTATGACAGATATTCCGTTAATTCTTCTCTCACCGACTCCCTCTTCTTAAACAGGAAGCATCTCCACTGAAGCGCCACTTCATCTCCTTCCCACCATGGTCTGTCCCATCACACCTTCCAGATCCTAAGTCGCCTGGTCCTCTCAGCTTACCATAGATACATTACATCCGCACCAACCTCTGGGATCTCCGACAAGCCCACTCAAGCCTCAGCCATTATGAGGAGTCTTTTGGGGATCGGCATGGCTGAGGCCTGATGCCCTGAAGAGTCCTTCCCCCATCCTGAGTCAAGACTCCTGGTGGTCCATCTTTCACCAGCTCGCCAGTCATGTATCATCCCTTCTTCATCATCATCAGCATCACCACCATCACCATCACCGTATGTTCATTCCATCAATCCATATTTCTTGCTTCTCATCTTCAATAAATTAACAAACGCATATTTTCTTTATGGTGTGGTCTTTAACTCGTAAACGTATTTGTTACAAAAATCATTGTCAAACATGGTCCTTACCATCAGTGAAATGACAAAAGTGATAAAAAAAGAGGATGGGGGGATATGTTTTCCCCTGCAGACTCTGCGAAATGCCTTTGTCACTATGACTGGAGGAGCCATTTCATTATTATTGTATTTTAATGATATACTGAAGTTTAATATTATTTTTTTGAATAACATTATTTCTGCATATTAATATTTTTTGCATATTGATAATTGTTTCTGTATCATCAATAATTGTTTATGATTGGCTATTTGTCCTGTAGTCACACCCACACACACGTGTGTGTGCGTCTGTGGGTGTGGGAGATAGTTGGAGAGTCGGGGAAGCAGCACACCTTTCGACCGTCAACATGAAAGCGAACCTGAACCTAAACATATAGGAAATTTTTTTTATATGAATCGTGATAGAAAGTTGAAGTTGATTATTATTCATGGTTGGTGCGATGGACAATGAAGCGGAGAAAATGGGACATGAGATATATGTTTTTCATTTATTTTTCTGGATTAGGCAATGGAATGATCCGTGATCTTTCCCAGTGGCATTACAAGGCTTCATGTTAAAATGGAGCTATATGCCATCGTCACGGATTTGGATATTTGTATATCTTAAACATCTGATGATTTCTGTTTTCTTTTTTTTAGCAATTTGTATATATTTGACACTTTCATTGTATTTGGTATTTTTTGACTTTTTAAATTTGATTATTATTTTTATTCTCTATTTTTTTCTGGACTGTTGAGCCTTTTATTTTTTATGCTTACGGTCTGTACTGGGGTGCACCAAACCTCACCAGAAGAAATTCCTTGTATATGTAGATGTACCTGGGGAAATAGTGATTCTGATTCTGATTCTGATTCTGATATTTCAGACACTGCAGGTATTCAATAAAACTGTTGTTTTATTGAATAAAGCTGTATTTTTCTACTAACCGTATTGCTGCTTGTGTGATTTGTCGGGGATCTTAAAGAACCTGTCATTAGGGAGGACAACCAGATGGTGATGGTGAAGTGAAGGATTTTGGGAACTTGTCTTATGGTTTCAAACACTAACTTACCTAACCCTAAACCTATACCTAAATTTAACCATTGCTAACATTATACCCTTAACTTAACCATCTCTAACCTTTTAACTAAACTTAACCATCACTAACCTCATACCTAAAGTTAACCATCTCTAACCTTACACCTACACTTGACCATCTCTAACGGTATACCTAAACATAACCATCTCTAACCTCATACCTAAACTTAACCATCTCTGACCTTATGCCTAAAATTAACAATCTCTAACCTTATACAGTGGTATCTCAACTTAAGACTGTAATTTGTTCTATAAGAATGGTCATATGTTAAAACAGTCGTATGGCTAAGCAATTTTTCCCATATAAATTATGAATTCATGAAGGGTGAAAATAAACAAAATACACAGCACAAACATGGTTAATATGAAAAAAATATCGATAGGCCACGAACTACGTGCACACACGCTGTAGGTCGCCCGCTGACTGACTGCTGACTGGCCACCGTCATGCCAACTGCAAATTTCTACAGTCGTATCTTGGAGCAGTTGGTCGCAAGTCGATACAAATTTTTGCAATTATCCCTACTCGTATCTTGGATTAGTCGTAAGTAGATGTAGTCGTAAGTCGGGGTACCACTGTACCTAAACGTAACCATCCCTAACCTTATATCTAAACCTGACCATCTCTAACCGTATACCTACAGGTAACCATGTCTCACCTTATACCTAAACTTATCCATCTCTAAGTTATACCTAAACTAAGACATCTCTGGCCTTATACCTGAACTTAACCATCTCTAACAGTATACCAAAACTTTGCCACCTCTAACTTTATACCTAAACTTTATCATCTCGAACCTTACACCTACACTTGACCATCTCTAACCATGTACCTAAACCCAACCAGCTCTAACCTTATACCTAAACTTAACCATCTCCAACATGATACCTTAACTTAACCATCTCTAACTTTATACCTAAACTTTACGATCTCTTACCTAATACCTAAACATAACCATCTCTAACCTGATACCTAACCTTAACCATCTCTAACCTTATACCTAACCTTAACCATCTCTAACCTGATACCTAACCTTAACCATCTCTAACCGTATACCTAAACACAACCATCTCTAACCTTTTACCTAAACCTAACCATCTCTAACCTTATACCTGAAGTGTAACCATCTCTAAACGTATACCTAAACTTAACCATCTCTAACCTTATACCTAAATGTAACCATCTCTAACTGTATACCTAAACATAACCATCTCTAACCTTATACCTAAACGTAACCATCTCTAACTGTATACCTAGCCATAACCATCTCTAACATTATACCTAAACTTAACCATCTCTAACCTAATACCTAAACGTAACCATCTCTAACTTTATACCTAAACTTAAACATCTCTAACTTTATACCTAAACTTAAACATCTCTAACTTTATACCTAAACTTCACCATCTCTAACTGTATACCAAAACGTAACCATCTCTAACATTATACATAAACTCAACCATCTCTAATTTTATACCTAAACTTAACCATCTCTAACTTTATATCTAAACTTAACCATCTCTGACCTTGTACCTCAACTTAACCATCTCTAACCTCATACCTAAACTTAACCATCTCTAACCTCATACCTAAACGTAACCATCTCTAACCTTATACCTAAACGTAACCATCTCTAACCTCATACCTAAACGTAACCATCTCTAACCTTATACCTAACCTTAACCATCTCTAACCTCATACCTAAACTTAACCATCTGTAGTCCAATATTTTTCAGACTATTAGAGTTTCAGAACAATGGGCAGTCTCTGGTCAGGGGTGACAGTAAAGCTCCTTTCCTACTTGCACTGAAAGCCATAAATCTAATGTCAATTTTCTGAATTAGTATCATGTGGGAACCCAATTCGGTGTGGATGTTCCGTAAAAGAAGTTCCCTAAATCTCCTCACTCTCAACCTCGTATAATACCTGGCAAAGAGCCGATACAGCTGTGAATGGAAGTGTGTGGGAATGGAAGCAGTAACATTGCCGTAAAGTCGGGGTGGAACGGAATCCAAATAAAGCACAAATAGTGGGTTTTTACAAATATTTTCTTCATACAAATATTTTTTTTAATTATTTGTTTCTGGAAGAGAAAATAAAAGATTAAAGGCGTGTCCGAACCATGGCACTCGGCTGCAAAGACGAGAAACTGGAACACGTCCAGTCTCTTCGGAGACGGGTCTATATATTCTTCAATTGTATTCATTTCCTTCTTAAAAATGCCACTCAGACCCTAGACATGTCTTTTACAGTTAGGGGTGCGGTGCGGACATCGGGCACAAGCACTTGGCTTGCCCACCGGCCGCACTGCGGCACGGAGCTGGAGGGGGCTAGCAGACAGGGAGAGGTAGAACGGGTGGAGAAAGTTCCTTCGCCGGAGGCAGAGAATATAGAACAGGTGGAAAATGATCACGCTGTTTCAATAATATTGGGGTATGGTTTTTGCATCCGGAGATGGGGGCTCTGTTCCCTTCCGGAAGCGGGTCACTCCGGGAGGGGCGAGGAGACAGGGAGTGAACGCTGGTCTAAAAAATTATTATGTTCCCTAGTCTTGCGTGATATTAGACTGGCACGAGCATTATTTACTGTGTCCGTAACAATCGTCTATGTGGGGACAGACTCCATACATAACTTTTCTGTAAAGGAGGCTATTTTGGGAATGACAGTCTACTGCATTTGCCGGATATCTTATCCAGCAATGTTACAGATTCCATGTGGAAAAGGGGCGTTCAACTCACGTCACTTACATCTGGAGTCGTTTGGGGCTTGAAGCACGGCCACGAGAGTCAAAACAAATTTCTAAAAGAGGCCTTGTAGATCTAAAATCAGTGATGATTCAACAACTGGATTGCTTATTTCTTACCTTAAATTTGTTCAGAATCAGATTTTGGCTGACTGATGAGGTGAAATCAGTGAAAGTTTACGCAGTAAATACAACGCAATCCGCATCCACAGAACTAAGGGGCCTCAGGATAGAAGTCTGCAGCTGGACCATTCTCCATAGAACAAGGGCCTCAGGAGGGAGTACGGGTACGAGCACTGCAGTTGGTCCCTTTGGCAGTCAACGGCTCCAGGGGACTGCAACTTGGGACATGGGTACTGTCAATAAATGACACTGAGTTTGATTTCACAGTTTTTTTTTTCATCTTTATGTAAAGCAAACCTCTACAACTTCCTCACAGTGTCGTGTTTCTGTTTCTTTCAGAGTTCTTTTTGAGTTCTTACTGAGTTCCTATTGAGTATCCTGCTGACAGTGTTCTGGGACATGTTTTCTGGTGGTTAGAATGTATTTTATTCTCGAGTCTTTTTAAGTGTACCTTCCCCTTTACAACTTTGGGGTGGGGTGGGTGGGAATGAAAAAGGTGCCATTCTCCATATTACAAGTCAATGTACCATAAAAAAAACGTTTTTGAAGCTGTTATTTTAAGATTAAAAAGTTACATAGTGTTGCTTTAACAGCGATTGCCCGTTAAAGCAACACTATGTTAGAAAACAATACATTTAAGAAACAATACATAAGGAACACATGAAATTGTGATAAAAAAAAAATGAAAGAAAACAATATTAAATTCTTCTTTAATTGTAATTTAACTATTACTTCAATGTTTATTTGATCGCTGGAGCCCAAGTAATATCATCTTCATCTTCAATCTACCTATCATCTATTAAAGTAATTGCCGTTCTGAGAAAAAAAACCAGAGCGTCTGTCGTTCTATGCATTACTATAATTCAAAAATTGTTTGTTGAAACACCTTCCTTAACTGATAAATACTATCACTTTGTATGCGTTTCATATGTGAACTATTCCGCAGATTCCCCCCACAGATTGTAATTCAGAGAAGTCAATGTGTAAGTCAAGCAATAATGCAAATAATGCAAAACTAATTTTATAATATAATCTGCAATATTCCATGTTGTAATTTTGCATTCACAAAAAATACTGGCACAAAATATATTGTCACCGTTAAAATAAATACGCTCATTATAAAACAGCAAGGTGGCAGTTATTTACAGTACCTTTTGCATTTATTGACGACACTGTATATTTTCAATGTGTGACTGCATGTAGAAATAAATATGTTCATTTTGTCCTTAGACATTCTTGGAGTATTAGAGGAGTCGCGGTACTTTATTCATCTCACACTGACACTCAGTGGTCAGCAGAGAGCATCGGCCTTATTTCCTCACAGATTTTAGCCGAATTTTAAGTAAATCGTCTCAGGCCAAACCATCTCCTGCCATCAACCCCTTGCCTAAATGAACCTGGTTATTTTAATTTACGCAACCTATAATGTAAATTGACCGAGAAACTGTTAGTTGGTAGTACTTTTTTTTGTGGGGTGACTTGCTGTGATAATATATGTGATATTATTGCAGCTCGTTTTGTGGAGAAGCCGCATTGTTCAAGACAGTAGCCCCACCTAGTGTTAAAACGAAGAAGTACAATACAGTCAAGCGCAAGTTCCACGCGTGGGTCATATTCCACTATATTTTTAGAATTTGCTGCGGGCCAATTAAAAATCGGGGCCGTAGTTTGGACATCCCTGGTTTGGGACATTGCTGCATGGAGGCGAGCGTGATCGCGGTTTGTCTCTGCAGGGGTGGCTTTTTACTCTACAGGAGTAGACTTCAACTTCCCCTCGGAGGTATCTGACTTTATTCACCGGCTGTAGATGTTTCGGTCTGGATATCAAAGGACCAGGATGGCAATCCTGTCGTGTTTGTGGCCTAAACAACACGACAACGTTAACCTTCAGGGTCCTCAGTATTGTTATTTTTACAACTACCTCATTTACTTGGTTGGGTTAAACGTAGCGCTGCACATACGAAGCAGTATGTCATTACGACCTAAAGTAGTCCCTTGTTATAACCTGTTACAAAGTAAAGGTAAAGTTCTGTCTCCAGTAAAATAATATAAGGGGGGGGAAAAGTCATTTTACA
>NC_137200.1:5650125-5782625 GCF_960531495.2 Zeus faber
ATCTGTCTGTCTGTCTGTCTATCTGTCTGTCTGTCTGTCTGTCTGTCTATCTATCTGTCTGTCTGTCTGTCTGTCTGTCTATCTATCCATTTGCCTTTCTTTATATCTATCCATCTACTTACTTTTTTAGTCATGTATATATGTATATATATATATATTTATATATTTGTATGTATATATATATATATATATATATATATATATAAATATATACATGCATATATATATATATATATATATATATATATATATATATATATATATATATATATTATATATTTGTATGTATATATATATATATGTATATATATAGATATATATATATATATATATGCATGTATATATTTATCTATTTCCTTTTTTGTTTTTGTTTTTGTTTTTGTTTTTGTTTTTGTTGCCATATTTGATCCACGCAGCGGTGGCCCGGCCAACACGGCCCAGGAATGCCGCTGCGCCTCTTTTACGAGCACTGCGTCCCCCCCCCGCCCAGCGTGGCGGTGGAGCAGCCTCTGTACGTGGCAGCGCTGCACGGCTCCGCGGGGCGTTGAGGACGGGTCTGCCCTCGGAGGGAACCCTGCGATCCACCCCGGGCTTACGGACGCCAACGTGAAGGTACGATCCCGCTGATGTTTGCGTTGTGTTGACAACCCGGTCCGCCGCCGCGGCGGCGGTGGGGGCTGGGACGGCTGACCCGCTCTCCCGACACATGGACGGAAAGATCCCGCTGTTGCTGTGTGTTTTTCGGGAGGGGACAAAACGTGCGTAGCCGGTGGGTTGTCATGGAGTTTGGAAAGCCGTGTTATGCAGATATAAACAGCTAGCTGTCTTGCCCCCCCCCCCTGTCAGTTTAGCGTTTTTCGATTTTTGTTTAATTTTTTTTTGCAGGCCAGTTCCGTGAACAACGCCACGCTGCGAAGAGTGAAAGTTGTCAAAGTTTGCGTGGACTTTCTGAATGTGTTTTAACATCCATCGCCGACCAACGTTTATCACCTTCGCGTAATAACGGGATGGCCTTTGGCTAATGTCGGGCATCATTTAAGATTATAATGATTAAAAACACTAAACATTTACATTTTACAAAGCAATGTATTGAGTAAAACCGCTACAAAACGAAAGGAGTAAATACGCCAACAATTAAAGTTAGTAGAAATACAAAAAAAATTACAATGAGCACAAACTCTACACATTAAAATCCTTTCTGGAAGGTTCTAGCTCGCCTGGCGGTGACGTCACTTGTGGTCCAGCTAAGTCCGTTTAAAACTACGCGAACCCGTTCGAAATGTGGGACTTTTTCTCTCGACACCTTTCAATGCGAAAGCCACTCTTCAGCCCCTCTCCCACTTGCGCTGAAAGCCGTAAATCTACTCGCAATGTTCCGTGTTGGCGTCATGTGGGAACCGGACCCGGTGTAGATGTTCTATAAAAGTCGTTCCTTAAATCTCCCCTCTCTCGACCGAGTATCATTTCTGGGAAATTGCCGGTACGGCTGTGAATGGAAGTGTGTGTGGGAAGAGAAGGCGTAACATTGCCTTTTAAAGTGGGGGTTGTCCAGATAGAGCACAGATAGTGTGTTTTTTACGAATATTTATTTCCTACAAATATTTAAAATATAAATTTGTTTTCCAGAAGGAAAAAAAACCCGAAACATTTCACAACGACGTTTGGAAAAATGGCGATTCTGATCCGAACTGTGGCGCTTGGCTGCAAAGATGAGAAACTGACACAAGTCGTTATACTCTTAAATTGTATTATTTTTATTATTAAAGATGCCACTCAGACCCTCGAGGTGTCTTTTAGGGTGCCCGATGAGGGTGACCGTGCGGCGACATCGGGCACAAGCACTTGGCTTTGCCCGCTGGCTGCACCGCGGTGTGGAGCCGGAGGGAGCTGGCAGACAGGGAGAGGTAGAACAGGTGGAGATTGTTCCTTCACCGGAGGCAGAGAATATAGGACGGGTTGAAAATGATCCCACTCATTTAATAACATTGGGTTAGGGTTGTTTTGTCCGGTGACGGGGGCCTCTGTCAGCGGTGGGAACTGAGTCCTTCAGGGGAGGGGCGGGGAGACGGGGAGCGAAGCGCTGGTCTCAAAACCGATTATGTTGCCTAGTCTCGTGTGATATTAGACACCTCTCACACGAGCATTACGTACTGCACCCATAACAGTCGTCTATGTGGGAACAGACTCCATACGGAACTTTTCTGTCAAGGAGGCCATGTGGGAGTGATTACCTACTGCCTTTGCTGGATATTTTTTATCCAGCAATGTTATGGATTCCATGGGAATCAGTGCCGCCCACACAGACAGCGCAGGGCGCTTGTAGCTGGCACATTGTCTGTTGCCGTATTCTCAGAAACTATGGGTGGCAGTAGAGAGAAAGTACCATGCGAAGCAGGAAGTAGTACACGAAGAAGACGCTGGACAGCCCACAAACATGGTTGCATGGACAGCATCAGCGTTTGTGTGGAGGAGCCGTTCATGGTGGTTTAAACAAAAGTTCACAAAGTTCAAAAAGGAGCTGGTCTGTGCGCGCGTTCCCTATGCAGAAACAAGAAAGTGGGGTTGAAGTTATATCCTGCTCAGCATTTCATTACAGAGGAACTGAGCCGTTTCATTCTGGAATGGTCCGTTCCAGAGCCACAATGTGTAATTTTTCAGCCATTTCATTTCAAAAATGTCATTTGATGCCTCTTCAAAGAGGGCACTAGCTCTGTGACACAGGACTCTGCTTGACATCACCTGCTGTCACATGACGTCATGTTTATTCGGATTGCCATCAGTTGCTACTGAGGTAGCTACTATTCCTCCTGTAGTCCACATAGAAACAGTACAAATAAATACAAACAAATAAAACTGCAAATACAACCAAGTATAACTTGCTACGGAAGTTAACCATAAATAAACAAATAAATAAATAGGCTGGTCATAACACATCAATAACAAACAAGAAAAAAATACATTGATTGGTGAAGTTAAGATAGTAAACAAAGAAAGAGGAACTTTAAATCCGAAGGAGAGACGCTTTGAACAGTGATTTTTGATGTGTCAGCTAATGCATGTGGACGTGTGCATGTGGACGCTTGCTTGCTCACAGCCAGGGGCTCCACACGCTGTCTGTGGAGATAATGAAAGACTCCACATCAGCTCAAGTGCAGTCATCCACCCCTTCTGAATAAAATGGTTAAAAATAGAAAATAGTCATTTAATAACGTACAGACGGTGATGCCATGCATCTAGCCTAAAGCCTTATCATATTCACATAGAATATGAAAAACCCAATATAAAGTCAGCTTTAAACTGTCATTCATTTAAAATAGTTATTGACCAGCAGAGCAAAGTACTCGCTGTTGTACCCGAATAAACAAGCTCTTCCATTTTCCCTGACACATTTTGTGATGTGAAACCCAGACGCACTTCACCCAACAGCCACTAGGACCCGAATGTCAGATGTGTTAACCTGTTGGGTGTGAAGTAGGCCTTAACGCTGCATTCACATGGAACACTGGAGGCTGCAAACTGGAAGTCATTTTAGTGGGCGAGAGCATGACGGCAGAGAGCAACGGCAACCGTACATGGCATTTGCCATGCAAAGTTAAAATATTTTAACTGAATTACAACTGGATGTTATGTAGGCGAGGAGACGATTCTACTGCCCACGTCTTCTGCGGCTGCTGGAGACCCGGAGTTTTTAAGTCGGACCCAGTAGATGTTGTTTTCTCTGAAATATCACAAAAAAATATTGAGCTTAAATGAAAACTGTGGATTGATATACAAGTTGTTTTTTGTATTTATTAATTGCATGCTGTTTGGTGCTTGTAGCGAGGAAGCAGATGGAGGGTTAGGACGTGGTGGCGGCGCAGTTGGTCCGGTAAAGTTGCGGCTCCAGGTTATTACTTATATAATAATATAATTAAATATGAATAATGAAAAAAAATGAAAAAAAATCGAATTAAAGGAAGGGCTTCTATTGCCAGTGGAAACCAGCTGATCAGCCATTGATCACTCAGTTAACAGATCGTTGATCTCTACCAGGAAACAGATATCTATATGCGCTGCATTTTTATAGCTACATGCATTACTAAAATGAGTATATATCATAACAGACAAAACATTTAGTTTAATATTTCTATTGAAGTCTTTTTACTTCACCACACCAACATATCGTTACATTTTGCCGTGGTAACCCCCCCTTGCTCCCCCGTGCCGTTCAGAAAGTACCGTTTGCCGTCTGTCCTGTTCCATGCGAATGCAGCATAAGTCTGGCACATGGTTTAAGTTTGTTTGACGACCAGAGAGGTCCTTTACGCCTCATTCAACATTGTGTCTTTGGAGTTGAATGTTTTTAATTTAAATTTACCAGCTTAATGTTTCACCAGTGAATCTGCCCTGAGTGTGACACTATATGTACGGTTTGCAGGCCAGAAGGTAAACTATGTGAAAAATGCTGACCTCTAGTTCATCATAGAGTGGGGGGGTCTGACAGAGGCTGTGTGTGTGTGTTGATGATGTTGTTAAGATGGAGCAAACAAACAAATGCCAACTGAGATGTTATATCACATAATGCCAACAATTTTCTTTGGTTCGTTAGAACATTGTTTATCATTCAAGGCCTTTACAGAATTTTTAGGATTTACTGATAAATGGACAAAAAGGACAATCCAAGACACACACCTGCACTCCCTCAAAATGAGCACAAAGCCTCCAAAAAGAGATTGATACCCCCCCTGGCAGATGACATCCTTTCTGATCCAAGAGAGCAGATGCACCAAGCTGCTCGGAATCACCTCTTAACCGGAGTCCAAAATGAGTGCAAAAACAGAACAGAACAGATGGTCAAGACTGAGAAAATGGTTTCATGTTTTCTGAAGCAACAGAAAACTTTCTGTTCTGTCCTAACGATGCAAGACTCGCGAAAGATTTGTTTGTAGCAAACAAATCGTTGAACTTACTTAGGAGTTGTCATAATTCATATTGAATGTGACAGATTTTCACTTTACACTAAACAATTTATTTTGACAGATTTAAATGATTATAGAATTAAATTCCATTCAGAAGTCAGAGCTGAACCGGCTCCAATGACTCATTACACCAGAGCAGAACCGGCTCCAATGACTCATTACACCAACAAACGAAGAGTCGGAAAATTTAACAAATCTTTTTACTGAGTCTCTTGTAAAGAGCCAAATCTCCCAAAATAGATGAACTTTTCATCACCATTCCGTCCGCTCTCCAGAAAAAAACAAGTAAAAAAATAGAGCTGGTGGACAGGTCTACTTTACTCTTTTTGGAGAGAGAAGAATGTCTGCGTAGTTGGTGAGATGGTTTTACTCCTATCTAGAAGCACTCTGCTCAGCGAGACCCATTAAGCAGGACAAATCCCAGCACAGGACCGCAAAACCGCAGGATTCTCTTCTACATGTAATATATTTTATCTGGAACCTAAACACCAGCAGCAACAGCTGTCCTGGTGCTGAGATGAAGGAAAGAAGAAACCTCTCTGTGGTGCCAAACAGTACACATTTTAAATGTTGTGAATTTCCAACCACATAATACATTTCTCTTTGTATTCTCTGCATACAGAATCAGAATCAAAATCAGATGAGTCAACATCTGTTTATCGGGCCAAGGATATTTTCACCTACAAGGAACTGGTCATGATATAGTTGGTGCGTTTTATATAAAATATAAAAAAATAAATATATAAAAATTAATAAAAAATAACTAGAATACATCAAATGAAAATACTTCTACTGTAGAGCACTTTCCAAACAACATTTCTCCATTTGGCCACATCAGTGTCACCGTGCAGCTTAAAGCACCAAACAACCCAACCAACTTGGTGTGTTAAAAAAAAAAAAGTGACACCAAGCGACAGCCAGGTTTGTTATTGTATTTGCCAGATTCTCCAGGAATGAGACATGTAAGCACGCATCTGATACAGTGCAGGACCGTACATGTCCAGGAGAAAGCCATGTGCTCCTCCTGATGAACTCCAGGACCTAGTGGTGATGCATGCACTGGTAAATGCTTTCTGCGCCAGTCTCTTTGCTTGTTTAATAATTATTTTCGGCATTTGAATCAGATGAAATCTTCCCTCCAGGAATGGGAGTGTCAGTGGAAGGTATCAGGAGGGATGGGAGTGTCAGTGGAAGTTATCAAAGCCTTGAATTATGTCTTTGCTCAGTTAGTTTTTAATTTTTGTTGTAAAATATCTTCTGCAAATGTTTTTATTTTCAGATATAGAATTCATTTGAATTTCCTGGAAATTGAATCACAGGCACTTGCTGAATTCCCGTTGAAACCATTTAAAACATTTCACACACCTACTCCAGTTTGTTCAGTGGTTCTTATATACCTTTTGGGGCCTATTTGTTTGGTTGTTTTCCCACCGTGGAAAGCTCCCATTTGTCGCAAAGAAGTGAAAGAGGAGGAGTTGAGAAGGAGAGATGGAGAGACGGGTGTGCACGGAGCAGCAGCCAGAAACATGCAACATACCTATTTTATTCTTCTTCTCTAAACCTATGCCGAAAATAACTCTAAAATAACAAAACATGTGAATCCCTTGACTCAAATCATGTGAATGTACTGAATCAACTCAACTTCTAGTTAACTTCATTTTCACTATCATCAAGTAGGCTTGCGACGATTAAATCATCTGTAGGCAATTGACTCCATCGATCGCGAATGACATTGATTTTTTTTTTATCCACCAGGAAAAATCAGAGAATTGAAACAGTGTACGTGCAGTTTACCATGTTCTGAAACTGGAGCAGGAGGGAGATGGGGGAGGCTCTCACCCTCTCTGCTCAGTGCTGTTGAGAAACTACTCCAGATCTCACTTCCCCCTCTACAGTCCCGTACAGAAAAGTATACAGACGGGTGCTCAAAAATAAAGAAAAATCACATGGACCCTCAAAAAGTGCTCTGCTGAGCTGCTCCTTGGTGCTTGCGACACCCTCTCCCTTAACCTGGATCCGTGTGCCCATTAAGGCGTGATCCAGATCCTGTTCCAGAGGAGACAAGATCAGGGTAGAGAAACGATTTGGGACTCAACTTTTCCAGGTGCTGTTTTGAGCATTATCAGTTAGCCGTCACTGAATGTGAATGCATGGCGTGTGTAAATAAAATGATTTTTCTTATCGCGTTTCAAGCATTTGGGATGTGTTTATCGCACATGTTCATATCGCGATGACTATGAAAATACGATTTATTTGTCATTTTTCTGTCTAATGAAGATGTCCCTGTCTGTGCAATCAATGCAATTCTTCATGTATTTTGTCATCAATTATTTTGCTTATCTTTGTCAAACACTGAAGACGACTGCTCTCTACTCAGCAGGACCATGTGGGGGTGGGACTGATACAGGCAGATAGGCATGTTTCTCTATCATCATGCTCGCATGGATTTAAAGCGGAGTCTAGTGGTTGTACATTTTCAGGCATAGCAAATTGCAACTTGCTAATCCAAACCATTTTATTAGAATCAAAAATTCATATAATAAAGTAGAGCAGTCGAAAAAACGAGTAGTCAGCCCAGAGCTTCTTTTAAAAAAAAAAAATTGGCGCTGGTCCACGTCCTAGAAGATTTTAATGTCCGGGACAAATGGGAGAGATTTTGATCAAATATTATCCGTGTTTATTGAACTTAAAAACAATTGACAGGCAGACTATATAAATAATGAAATTATGAAGGCAAGAAGAATTATATTTTTTTTTATTATTATTATTATTATTTATTTTTGAATATTCAAAATAAAATAAAACTTACTGTCAGTTAAACCCGTTCTAAAAATAAATAAATGTTACACATATTTAGATTTAAAATCGAATAATTTCCGTTCGGGATCAATAAATAAAATTGCTAAAATCAAAAACAAAATTATTATGGGAAGTAGTTTTAAATAAATAATACGTTTGTGGTGTTGCACGTCTGGTCGACATATTTTACACAATGGATATTTACCATCTGCTTTGGGTCGGAACTTAAATATCCAAGAAAAACCGCAAACTATGGATGTATGTGTCCTTGTTGTCAGCGATACATCATCTTTGGTGTTCTCCGAATTATAGATGCTGCGGCTCTGTCTCCGTCTCCTCTGTCCACGAGGGAGGGGCAGGGCTTATTGCTGTATCAACAAATGTGATTGGTTAGAGGTGAATGGTCAGCTTTAGATCGTCCAAACTGATTGGCTTTCCATTGCAACTTGCAGAATGTGATAATTATCGTAACTTAATTATTGTTTTATCGCCCAGCACTAATTAAAATTGTGCTTAGAAGGAATTTTTCCTTCCCGGACATTAGGACCGGAGGGATTCAAATATGTCGGACTCCAACAGATTTTCCCGGTCAAAAAACAGTAATTACCAGATAACGGAAACTCTGAGTCGACTGTATATTTTTCTGTTTTTTCCGCTCCTACAAACGGAAAGTCAACCCAGAATCACATAGTCTGAACTCGGCATAACAGATAGTAAAGTTTTGTCCGATCAATCGGCCCACCCCTAATAGTGTGTCAACTTTTCCTTGTCCCAAACATCTGGCTCACTTCCAATCCCCCTGCTGCTGCTACAGACTACATTGGAACGGCTGGTTCATAGCTTGCTTTTTGGACACACTTCATTTGGACTTGGACTATAGTCTGTGACTTGGCCGGGACAAAGTTAGTTGTAAATCAAAGGACCAAAAGAAAGTCACGCAAAGAAAGTCACGTCAGGTTTTTTTTTGGTAGATGTCAGATGAGGGAAAGGATTTATTTTTCTAGTCTGCACAACGTGTTATTTACCAAACTAACAATTTCAACGTGTAGTGTTTTTCTCTTCAAAGGGCCCTACTAAGCCTAAGATTAGACACTGCCACACACTATTCTGTGTCCGTGTGTGTGCACAGTGTGTCTTCATGTCATATAGAAATGATGTGGGTCCACAAAATTAGAGAGAAATCAGCAGGAGAAAGCAAATGACAAATAATGTTTTACTTAAATTGTCATGGTAACCTTGCACTGGCTGTGGATTGAATTTAATCATATGAATATATTTTTTAATTATTATCATCGTCATCATATTATCATCTACAAATTGCAATATTACATTTGATGCATTCGCTTGTAACATTTCATTTTTTTTTTCTAAATTGCAATACAAAAAGTTAACTGAATAACCTAAGGTCCACGCTCTGTAGCTCTTTTATTTGTGTGTGTATGTGTATGTATATATATATATATATATATATATATATATATATATATATATATATATATATGAATGTATGCATGGCATCCCGCTCTTCTTGAAGGGCGGCCCTCAGGTCATTGAGGTTCTGGGGTACAGAGTTACGAGCCTCTACACGGTGACTCAGCTGATCCCATAGGTTTTCTATGGGATTCAGGTCTGGAGAAAGTGCAGGCCACTCCATTTGAGGTGCCCCAGCCTCCAGCAGCCGTTCCCTAATGATGCGACCTCCATGAGCTGGAGCATTGTCGTCCATGAAGATGAAATGAGGCCTGTGTTGTTCATGCAGGGGCACAATGACTGGATTAATGATGTTATTCAGGTAGTATGTACTTGTCACTGTACCATTCACAAAGTGTAGGGCAGTTCTGTATTGACTAGACACACCTGTCCACACTGTAACACCACCACCACCAAAGGCTCGTCTGGTGACAACAGTGGCTGATGCATAGTGCTCTCCTTGACGTCTCCAACATCGTTGGCGGCATCATTTCTGCTCAACGTGAATCGACTTTCATCAGAGAACAGCACTGAGGCCACTGGTCCCTCGTCCAGTGTAAATGCTCCCTGGCCCATGCAAGACGATGATGGCTGTGCCTGGTGGTGTGGTCAGGTACCCTTGCAGGTCGTCTCACACGCAGACCACGCCGATGTAAACGGTTTCGAATGGTCTGACGTGACACTTGGGTGCCTCTCACCTCCCTTAAATGTGGCTGGAGTTGAGTGGCATCATCATCCGGTTCCGCAGGGCACTGTTCACAAAGAAGCAGCCATCAGTGTGGGATGTGGCCAAAGGACGTCCACTTCTATGCCTTTCTGTGACTCTTCCAGTCTCTGTATCTCTGTTGCAACCTGCTGATAACACTGTGACACTCTAAGCTCAGTGGCCACTTCCCTCTGAGAACATCCTGTTAGAAGCCTCGCAATGGCGAGGTACTGTTGATCAGTTGTTAGGTGTCGTCTTGGTCTCATGATGTCAAAATGTGAACAGCATGATGAAGAGGACTGTTTAAATACCAATTGTAACTGAACCAGGAAATGTATTGGTTGATTCATGGATCAAACACCTGTTGTGAATTTTGCCGTTCAGCTCCTTGTTAGAGAACAGCAAGTTGTGCAAAAAGTACTGAAACATTGAACAGTTGGACATGTGCATTCAAAAGTTTAGAGAAGGTCAAATTAAGTTCACCTGTAAAGGTTATAGTGCATTTTAGGTTCATCCTGAAATTTCACACAAAAGCCGAATATCCCTAACTTTTTGTGGGGAGTGTATGTAGTGTGGGGATGGTGTGATTTGAGCAGCCACACCTGACCTGGATCCAGGTGATTGGGTCAGGGTGGCTGCATACCTGTTGCTTGTTGGTTGGTCTAATGAGAAGCAGGTGAAACCGCCGTCCCCCCACTCACTCAGGATGGGAGCCCTGTCATGATGTGTTCTATCTGCTCCTGGCTAATTCCAACTGACCAACTCTACAATAAACTGGTCTTTACAACACACTATCTTCTGTGTCCCTGTGCCGGAGGGCCCTGAAAGCGCCACTTGGGTGGCGTGTGGTAGGAGAAGGTGGTAGGAGAAGCTGCCTCACCATCTTGTTATATTCGGTTTTCTCCTGAAGCGTTACAGACTATACTGCTGTGTTTGCCAATTATTATTGTTAAACTCAGTTTTTATTATATGATTTATCTCATGGAGGCACTTGAGGCATATAGAAATACACACGGCGTTCCAAATTATTATGCAAATTGGATTTAAGTGTCATAAACATTAAATTTTTTGTTTTTCAATTAAACTCATGGATGGTAATGTGTCTCAGGGCTCTTTGGATCACTGAAATCAATCTCAGACACCTGTGATAATTAGTTTGCCAGGTGAACCCAACTGAAGGAAAACTACTTAAGATGGACATTCCACATTATTAAGCAGGCCACAGGTTTCAAGCAACATGGCAAAGAAAAAGGATCTCACTGCTGCCGAAAAGCGTCAAATAGTGCAATGCCTTGGACAAGGTATGAAAACATTAGATATTACACAAAAACTTAAGTGTGATCATCGTACTGTGAAGAGATTTGTGGCTGATTCAGAGCACAGACGGGTTTGTGCAGATAAAGGCATAATAAGGAAGGTTTCTGCCAGACAAATTCATGGGATTAAGAGAGCAGCTGCTAAAATGCCGTTACAAAGCAGCAAACAGGTATTTGAAGCTGCTGGTGCCTCTGGAGTCCCGCCAACCTCAAGGTGTAGGATCCTCCAGAGGCTTGCAGTTGTGCATAAACCTACTATTGGGCCACCCCTAACCAATGCTCACAAGCAGAAACGGTTGCAGTGGGCCCAGAAATACATGAAGACTCATTTTCAAACAGTCTTGTTTACTGATCTGTGGCATGCAAAGGATGGAGTAGTGGATGGTTGGTGGTTGGCCACCATGTCCCAACAAGGCTGCGACGTCAGCAAGGAGGTGGCAAAGTCTTGTTTTGGGCAAAATAATTTGGAAGTGCATTTTGAGTTTTTTATTAAAAAAAATAAAATAAATAAAAATTACTGTTATCATTGGGAGGTTTGTTTAATAACATTCGAATTATACCCTAACGGTTGATGACTTGAAAATTATACCGACTGTCATTTGCATTGACTATTTAGGAAAATCAGAGAAAAATATCATTTGCATAATAATTTGGAACACGGTGTACATACATGCTTCTAGGCTTGGGCGATCGTGCAAAATTTCATGTGCGTGCACATAGAACGTAATTTAAAGTGGCAAATGCGGTCACCCCATTTTATCTCCCCGATTTATTATTTACAATTAAAGTATTTACAATAAAAAACATATAGTTTTTACCAAATTAAGTCCCATTGCAACAGAAAGCATCAAGGAGACGTGCACAGCTTTTTTTGGAATGGGATGCTACGGGACAGTCCCTTAACTCAGTGTGTTTAAAAAAAATCACAAGCACAGGAGCCGAGAACAATAGACAATAAGAAAACTTTTCTCCAATTCTCTTGAGTTTCATTTTCTAAACAAGTAAGAAATTAAGGAAATAAAATAAATGAAAATCTTTTTCTATGGGATTATATTATATATTGCTATATAATAATAACAAGATTTGCATGTGGAGCAGGAAAGTTAGGTCCGATCACCAGTTGTTACCCGACAGCTCTGAGCGGAGTGAGCGAGAGCCTCCACCCCCTCTCTCCCTCTTCGCTCCAGTTTCAGGACACAGTAAACTGCACTTACCCCGCTTCAATGCTCGGCTTGAATGCGGGGATAAAAAAAATTCATTTATTGATGGTCATCAGTGTCAATCGTGATTGACGGAGCCAATTTGTTTTTGTCATTTAACATTTCCGATTTGTTGTGACCACCAAGCTCCACCTCCCTGACAGCCCGGGCAGAGGTGGGCCGGTGGTGTCCCTGAGGAGTTTTTTTTTTTTTTTCTCTGCATATTACCCCCCTCCCCTGACTCCATATTTTATTTGTATATATTTTTACCAACCATGGTCCCAATAATCTGTCGTAGCTTTCAGACATTTGGTCAGACTTTTTTCCCTTTTCAGAAGTTAACGTGCATTACAAAAGCCAAATGGTGTCTTGAACAACTCAGGCCAGCACTCCAAAAATAACTTGTACGCCACACAGGTTGTCATCCAGTGTTGGGGGGACCAAACGGCATCAAAAGGACAATTGATTGTGAGTGTTTAGTGCTCTGGAAAGTTCATGCTTTGTTTTTTTTTGTTTTTTTTTGTGTAAAGCTCCATGAATTATAACCTTGTTCACAGTTATCCTCTTGGCAATAGTCCAAGCTATTTATCATTAATTACAATCAGGCGCTGTTTTTTGCACAGTTTTGGTGGCTCCTGCCTTGCAGTTTTTTCGACATCTAAGAGTATTCCATGTGTGGTAGTTGGAAAAATACATCCTTTATTTTTAGCCTTACAAAGTGAACCACCTTTTTCCTAGTCTTTTCTTAGTCTCAGATAGTAATTGATAGTAATTGCTAAATTCTAGATGCATCTGTTTCATTTTTCAACAACAACTACAATTAGCTTTTTACCTGGTTATTACCCAAGTCAGATTATTTAAATAATTGTTATATAAATTGCACTTCTTATCCCATTGTTATAGGAATCTGATTGGTATCACAGCCTACTTACAAAAGATGTACAACATACTTAAGATCACCGAAAGGACAAAGAAATAACTTTTTATATTCTTATATAGCAAAATATTTATATATCTTATAGCTCTTGTGCTCTCTTATACCTCCTCCTCCTCTGATAATAATAATAATAATAATAATAATAATAATAATAATAATAATAATTAATAATTATAATAGCTATGTATTATGTACATTATATCAAGTATAAATCATTAGTTATAATAATATCAAACTAGAAGTTATCTTTATTGTCCTCACACCGAGCAGGGTAAGAACAGTCTTCTCACGGGAAAGCACCACAGTTAATTATTTATTATTGCGTTAAAGTAGAATCCAGATCTGTCGTTGCATGTATAATAACTCACTTTCTGCCGCTCAGGGATGAGTCATGGCCATTCCTCATCATTTTCTCTTTGTGTAGGCGTTTATAAGACACTAATGCACCATTTCAGAGAAGGGCAGCACTTTGACTTCATTATGGATTTGAATGGAGATTGTGTTTGAGATCTACAGGCTCTCGGATTTTTGTAATCTCGAAAAAAGTACATAGCAACTACCAGCTGAAATGGATATTGCTGTTGTCTGGCTTCTAGGGCTGAACAATTTGGGGAAAATAATCAAATAGCGATTTTTCTTTTAGATCAATATTGCGATTGAGATTTAGTATGCAATTCTTTTTTTAAGTTCCTTGTCTTCTGTATTGTTCACTAAACACAAGCAATAAATCCTTCTATAGTATGAACACAGTTTCTGTTTGAAAGAATTGGTGCGGGCCAACGTGTCCTGGAAGATTACAACTTCCCAGAGAAATGGGAGGGATTCCAATCAAATATTATCTGTGTTTATCTAGCTTTTTAACTGATGAATTGATTAGCAGTCTATATAGAGAATGACATCATCAAGGCATGTATAATATTTTTATTGAATATTCAAAATAAAATAAGTCCCGTCACGCCGCTCCAACTCTACTCCGTGTGTGTGTGTGTGTGTGTGTGTGTGTGTGTGTGTGTGTGTGTGTGTGTGTGTGTGTGTGTGTGTGTGTGTGTGTGTGTGTGTGTGTGTGTGTGTGTGTGTGTGTGTGTGTGTGTGTGTGTGTGTGTGTTTACAAGCGCAACCTGTCAACGACGGAGGGGCCTAGTTCTATATCGACAAACGTGATTGGTCAGAGGTGACAGGTCAGCTTTAGGTCGTCCAAACTGATTGGCTTTCCATTGCAACTTGCCGAGCACGGAAACGAACAGATCTGCAGAATTTTTTATTAAAACTATCCACCCGGCACTAAGGAGATTTAAATGTGTCGGACTTGAACAGATTTTCCCAGCAAAACTGGCAATTACCGGATAATGGAAATGCTGAGTATGACCAACACAAAAATGGATATAGTCAACATACAAACTGCTCTTTCCTGTAGGCGAGGGCTACGTGTTATATGTATGAATTGATATGAATAACATCTTTTACTATTGAATTGTAAAGAGAAACATTTAATCACAGTAGTCACAAAGGGAAATACTTTTGTGACTGTTATTTTGCTCCTAATTAACAGATTAGGAGACAAAGGATGCAGTGCCTCCTGTCCTGGGCGTTCTGCATGCTGCTCTGCTGCAGTTGGAGTGAACAGTCGGACATCTTCACCTCCATCAGTAAGTTGCCATCTTCTTATGATGAAACTAAAGCTTGTATTACACTGAATCTGAGTGTACGCATGGATCCACCCCCTAGTGCCTGTGAGGAAAATATGAGAAGTATGGGAGCATTGCAAATAGATATTTTGTCAACACTAAAGAAGAATGGCTGTTCATATAACTGAATGTAGTGAATAATGATTGTTAAGATAACAAAGATCAATCACTAATCGTATTTGCCAAAATGTAACAATCTGTTTCCAAATAGCAATAAAATGAATAATATCTTATATTCAGTTATTGATGTAAAGAAATAAACAAAGACCTAACATGTATGTATGAATTTTTTATCAAATTAAAATGATAAAGCCTGAACTATTAGATATCACCATCGCTACTGGATACAAATAATAATAATAATTATAATTTGACACACATTCTTTATTTTCTAATTTATTAATATTTTATATAGTCATGACAGTGAATTTCAGGCCATTTTTGTTTCATTGTTACCAGGATTTGGGAATTTTTGGATTGAAAGTTACATATTTAGGAACAGTTTGTAAAAACAATAACAACAGGTAACAGCAGAGGAGAGGAGGTTTTAATATAAGAAATATAAAAGCCTTATTCTAGTTTCACAAGGTTACTTTTTTCATTTTTACTGAATTTACAATCTATTTTTTGGACTGTAAATACAGAACCAGAAGTGTATTGTTCTATTACTGTGCAAAGGTTTCAAATTACTGTTACGGTAAAAAGAGAAATAAACATTTTTCTGGCACCGTCTGGGCCAAGACTTTAAAATCCAGGAAGTGGGTGTCGGTCACACATTTCCTTTTTTTATTTTTTATTAAATTTTTTTTACCTTTGTGGCCAGGGGTGGCTTCTTTGGCCTTTTCCTAAGTCCACACCACACGCTTCTGCCAGGCTGCTTATGCAGGGGAATACAACTCAAGTAGATGGCTTTAATGAACCAAATATGCATAGGTGATTACTAGAAGCAGTTGTCTACTGTTGCTGATTCACAATAATAAAACACACGGTGGTAAAAAATAGAAACAAGAGCATATTATAATATTATAAATTATATATAATATAAATTATAATAATTTTAAAAGGAATTGACTGAGAAAAATGGAGGGCGGATAAAAGAAGATCTATTATGCCATGATAGTTTGCTTTTCATTGTTCTGCACATGGACATTGTAATGTTAATAACTGACAATAAACTGTCAAGACATTGCAATCATTTCTAATTATAATTTATACCCTATACATCCATACCGATTCTCTATAATTCTGTATATTTGACTATTTCTGTCTTGTATTATTTTACTTAACTTTTTATTTTATTTAATTAGATTTTTATTTTTTGTCTGTGAAGAAACACACCAATCCTCACCACAACAAATTCCTTGTGTATGTTAATACACCTGGCGGACTAAACTTATTCTGATTCTGATGGTTTTAATAGCACAGATTCGCTCCGTCTGGCCTGTGGTATTTTTGTACGATGCTAAATCCGTGTTTGTCGGGGTTGAATGTTTTCATGGAATTGTGTTTTTGTAAGACGATCCCGCCCTCATTCACAGTCTCCTTCGCTAGAAACCCCGGTGTGGTTTGCAGCATAATAATATACAATCAAACCTCTGCAAGGTTATGGGGAAAGGCTTTTTTTTTTGTTTTAATTAGACCAGACTAGGTGGGGGGGGGGGGGTATCTATGTAATTATAGAAACTAAGGCGTAATGACTGGCATTTAAAGGCGTTATTTTCTCTGGCGGACAATTGTTTTTATTTTTTATTACTTTTTTATTATTTATCTATTTGTTTGTTTGTTTGTTTATAAGAACATCATTCCAATTGCTCTTTGTAAAATTTTATTACACAAATTCGAAATTAATTGCTCTTTGTCATATCTTTAACTTAAATGCCTTTATCAATCTATGTATCTGTCTGTCGGTCTGTCTGTCTGTCTGTCCATCCACCCATCCATCCTTTATTTCACAGTTCCCTCAATGTTTGTTCAAACCTTTGCCCAGGAGTAGATGAGAAGTTATAGCGATATGATACATAATATAATAAAGCAATTTTTTTTTCTATGAAGTAGCACATCATCATGCGTCCCACACAATCTCTCTCATTTCTGCTCCTCCCTGCGTGTCTTTCTTCTCCACCTCCTTCAGGCCAGATGACCGACCTCATCTACAAAGAGAAGGAGCTGGTCCAGTCTCTGAAGGAGTACATACAGTCAGAGGAGTCCAAGCTGGCTGCCGTCAAAAGGTACATTCTGGATGGTTCCTCTTAGTCCTGCAGCTTGTAATTCCATTGGGTTGTCCACTGGCAGATTGGTTGGAGGCTGGTGGACTTAAATGTCACCAACATAGCGGTGTATATATATATAGCGCGCTAAGTGGTACTTCATTATCCACCGAGGTGTAACGCTGCATTGCGAGGTAAAATGGGAAGTGGGAGAGTTATAATAAAGCACAAAAATGTGACCATAATGTTAACATATAAGACGGGGGATTGATCGGCCGGTGACTGGAATTGGTCTGTGTTCACCGGCCGATCATTGTCATTTGTCATTGACATTTCCATGTTAGTTGCTGTATAAGTTGGGTCCTACTAAAACTCAGTGAGAGTTACAGGTTGCAATACTCTGAGACTTGGTGACAGTCCCATATTCGGTTTTATTGGAACGCGTGACGGTTTGAAGTTCTATTATTGTTCCACAGTGAATAATGAACAATAATAAACAGTGTCAAAATCAGCAATCTCACTATTGTGGGAACTGTTGCAGCTGTAGTCCACATGTGCAGCTGTCCAATCACGTGAGCGGGATCAGATCACAGGGTGTATTTGTTATCAACGTACAGAAGATTGGAAATCAGAATCAGCAGGTCAGACTTAAAAAAAAAAAATCTGAAATAGGAGTCGGCCAAGAAAATTGCAATCGGTGCATCTCTAGTTGGTCAACATGTTCAGTAAATTTATGAGATGATGCATTTCAAGGGGTATATCCTAATGACAGGAATTTGTATACTGTATATAGTTAGCCAGCTTGCATACGATGTGATTGGCCTTGTTAGGGGACGACTATGGTGTGAATTTCTGAGGGAGTCATTTTGCTGCAGTAACTGAAATGCCACGGAGACCCCCTGTTATACTATTGTGGTACTCAAAATATTTTCCCAAGTTTGGCAGGTCTGAGATAGATAGACAGATAGATGGATGGATACTTGCTTACTTTGTTCAACCCCGGAGAGAAATTGCAATATCTAGCACCTCACATCAAAAACAAGAGGCAGTAATAACAAACAATAGAATAAAAATATGACAATAAAAAGGCAATATACACTCACTGAGCACTTTATTAGGAACACCTGAACACCTACTTATTCATGCAATTATCTAGTCTGTCAGTCGTGTGGCAGCAGCGCAAGGCATAGAATCATGTAGATAAGGGTCAGCAGCTTAAGTTAATGTTCACATCAACCATCAGAATGAGGGAAACAATTTGATCTCAGTGTTTTTGACCATAGCATGATTGTTGGTGCCAGACGGGCTGGTTTGAGTATTTCTGTAACTGTTCTCTCATGGGATTTTCATGCACAACAGTCTCTATAGTTTACTCAGAATGGTGCCCAAAACAAAAAACATCCAGTGAGTGGCTGTTCTGCAGATGGAATGCCTTGTTGATAAGAGCGGTCAACAGAAAATGGCCGAAATGGTTCGAGTTGAGAGCAAGGCTACTGTAACTCAGATAACTCTGTACAATTGTGGTGAATAGAAAAACATCTCAAAATGCACAACACGTCGGACCTTGAGGGGGATGGGCTACAACAGCAGAAGACCACGTCAGGTTCCACTTCTGTGAGCCAAGAACAGAAAGATGCGGCTGCAGTGAGCACAGGCTTACCAAAACCGAACAGTTGAAGACTGGAAAAATGTAGCCTGGTCCGATAATTCTCCATTTCTGCTGAGGCACACAGATGGTAGGATCAGAATTTGGCACCAACAGCATGAATCCATGGACTCAACCTTCCTTGTGTCAACAGTCCAGGCTGGTTGAGGTGGTGCAATGGTGTAGGGAATTTTTTCTTGGCACACTTTGGGCCTGGTACCATACCAATCACTGGTCGCTTGAATTCCACAGCCTATTTGAGTATTGTTGCTGACCATGTGCATCCCTTCATGGCCCCAATTTACCCATCTTCTAATTTGCTTCTTCCAGCATGATAATGCACCATGTCACAAAGCAAAAGTCATCTCAAACTGGTTTCATGAACATGACAATGCAGTCATTGGCAATGTTCTTCAGTGGCCTTCCCAGTCACCGGATCTGAATCCAATAGAACACCTTTGGGATTTGATAGAATGGGAGATTCACAGCCTGGATGTACAGCTGACAAATCTGCAGGAATTATGTGATGGAAATCATGTCAACATGGACCAGAATCACAAAGGAATGTTTCCAACATCTTGTGGAATACATGCCAAGAGGAATTGAGGCTGTTTTGAGAGCAAAGGGAGGCCCCACCCAGTGTTAGTATAGTGTTGCTCAGTCAGTGTATGTAGCAAGGATGTATTTTAATGGTTAAATGAATAAATGGCCACTAACTCAATCCTTCAATGATGTAAATCATGTCGACTTCCTATATAAATTTACACTGTCTTGCTTGTATTTAGAATTGTATTGAATTGTTGAAAATGTCACTAATCTCTTTAGTTTATTTTCTTTAATTTACCAGAATCCCTTTGAGATATGACCACTAACAGAGAAAACACATTTTTATTGCTATCATTTAATTTTTTTATCCATAGCTGGGCAACCAAGCTGGATGCCCTGACCAGAGTGTCCACTGCGGACCCGGAGGGCTTCCTGGCCCACCCCGTCAACGCCTACAAGCTGATGAAGAGACTCAACACAGAGTGGTCCGAGCTGGAGAGCCTGGTGCTCCAGGACCCCTCTGATGGTACCCAGCATTAAAATGGCTAAAACCCTACCCCCCACGAGTTGTTCTGTGATCCATGTAACCACTTCTCTGGGTCTGAGACAAGGAGGATCAGGAAATTTGAGAAGCTGTGATGTTCGGTCGATGTGGCCACACACTCTGGAGAGCCTCATAGAGATGAATGGAGAATCTCCATTCCGTTCAAGTCACAGCGTAACTTGAAAATTTTATTAGCCCTTTCTTTTTCAGGCAAATGATCTTCATCAGATATGATTGAGGTGTAGGAATAGTCTATGGACCACATTATAATTTATTTGAAAAATATTAACATTGTTCAAATAAACGGGTCTGTATCAGTCACAACCAACAGAGAAGGAAGACAGGACAACCATCTGAATGGTCTTGTCATTGTCTTAAAAGAGTTCCAAGAGCATGAACATAACCCGCCTAAGTGGGGCAGGTTTTAGGTGTAGGTGTAGCCAAAATTTGATGATGGGGATCTAACTTTGTTTTCCAAGGAACCCTGAGTTCAGTACTCACGCTATCTTCTCTCATGGTATCACACCCCTCCGGTCCAAGTTCCTCCCCTTGTGAATGTGTACAAATGCCAGTTGTCGTCATTAAATAGCAGCTGTTCTTTGTCTGTCTCTCTCTCTCTTTCTCTCTCTTTGTGTGTGTGTGTGTGTGTGTGTGTAGCCCTTGAGAGTGTACTTTTGGATGAATAAATGTCGGAAAGTGTTTGTCTTTATGAGAGAGAGCGATGGCGTAAACAGGGTGACTTGTGTATAATAACATTTCAGTAAGTTTTATGCCTTTCATATCTCTGCGTAATCCCTGCAACATGTGTGTTGTGTTAAATGTCTGGTGGTTCCCTGAGTCTTCACCGTAGCTGCATTTCTAATAACATTTTTGGAAGTTGCTTCACATATTTGGCATCAACAGCCCGTGTACCGTACACTACAAACCTGTGCAAAGTCATAGAAACACACAAAGCCATCTCTCCCAATCTCTCTCTCTCTGTCTCAGTCGCTCTCTCACCGTTTATCTCTCTTTCTTGGTCTCACATTTAGTTTGTTACTTGTATTCCTGTATCGTAGTATACACCTATAATAGTTTAAAAATACACTATATTCCGCCCTGTGAAGAACAGCCATTTATTTACATTGCACATTGGACATAAAAGTTCAGGTAGGTAGTTAATACTGATGGAAACTGATGGAAATTTGGATGGACACACATGATCTGGAAATATGGAAACACATTTTACATCATGATCAGTTCAAATGATTGCAATCAGGCAATTATAAAAAAATATATATACATAATATAAATATTTAAAAGAAAAACAACAGTCATGATTTAGAGTTACCATGTACCAGGATTAAGTCCTAGCACTTCAACTGAAACAGTTGATGTCATAGTTTGATCTATACATTTTTTGAACAGCCTCTATTATGAAAGCTGATATTTGAATTAAAGGAGACATTTCCCAAATAACTAATAAGTAATGATGTTTGTATTCCATCTCTTTCCGGTCCTCCAGTGTTCATCTCCAACATGTCCGTGCACCGGCAGTACTTCCCAGATGAGGAGGACGAGAAGGGCGCGGCCAAGGCCCTGATGCGGCTCCAGGACACTTACCAGCTCGACTCTGAGAGCTTCTCCAAGGGGAAACTGCCAGGTACTGTGGGGCACGCACGCCCTGTTGAGTGACCAAAAAGATAAACTTGAGATTATTTTTTATAAAAAAAAAAAAAAAAGGTGTGGTTTAGGGATTTGCAAAAGTATAATCATTTGTCTTGTAGGCTGTAGGGATAATAACTTCATAAATTAACTGATGATTATACATGTATGTCAGCAAAAAAAAAAAAGGTATAAACTGCACATTTGAACATAGGCATTATTAATTGAAATGAGACCAAAACAGCCCCTACAACTAGGGCTGGGTAATCACTATTTTACAAAGAATACCTCAACGTCGATATTTAGTTACACACTAGAAATATATATTGTGGGCCAGTCGGTAGAGGCATTGATCAGAACATCTAGAACAGTCTATGAAGTTCAGAAAAGTACATTCCTTGAGTGTTACTTCTTGAATTCCCCATTTGACTATATATCAATATTATGACAACCAGAATCCCATACAATATCTAGTCTCATTAAAATGTTGATATTATATTGATTATATTCTCCAGCCGTACTTACAACTGTTTTATCCAAATAATACACATAAGCAATAAGTCTTAAAGGGATAAGAGAATAATAACATTAGTTAGATAAATAATACTGCAACAGATCATTTGAGAAATTTATTTGCAAATATATGATGTGTGTGTGTGTTATAAAATAAAAGCATGGTTGTGTTTGTAGTAAGATGTGCTTGGGCCTGTTGCTCTGTGTGGAATCGAGCTGCTGAGCTGGAACCAACTTCTGGCACCAGAGCGTTCACTGATACTTTTTGTAGTCTGAAAGCATGCATCCAAACAAAACACAGAATAAAAGAACGGAGAAATTTAAACGTAGCTTTTAATTTTTGCGTTCTTTTTGTTTGTTGTATATTGCCATTTTTCAACCTTTTTAGCTTTTTTTTTTTTCTTGTGGGGGGGTTTATTTTATCATGCCAATTTTTCAAGAGTTTAGCTGATATTTAGGCTTACAGATACTCCTCACTTAGCGAACTACCTGTTTAACGACCATTCGGACTTATGACCAGCTCTGTGACCAGTCGGTATTCTGCGCTGTGTACAATACGATTGCGCTGCGTGCGCGGCATCTCAGCGTCAAGCATCTCAGCGTCAAGCATCTCAGCGCGCGTCACCGTTGTCAGTCTCGTTCCTGCAGTCTCTTAGTATTGCAAGTATCGCAATGGCCACGCCCCCTTACCGTGAAATAAAACGGGTCCTCGCTTATCGACCAATTCGCTTAACGACCTGGTCCTAGGAACAGAACTCGTCGTTAAGTTAGGAGTACCTATATTGTATATTGGCAAGTATATATATATATAGAGTTTATTTTTAGCTAACTTTTAGGTTTATTGTCAATTGCCATTTTTGATGTGAGCTGACGTGACACCATGATCTCCCCTGCAGGTATGCACTCTAATGCGCTGCTGAGCGTGGACGACTGCTTCGACATGGGGAAGACGGCGTACAACGACGCGGACTACTACCACGCCGTGCTATGGACACAGCAGGCGCTGCGGCAGCTGGACGCTGGCGAGGACACTCTGGTGTCAAAGGCTGACGTGCTGGACTACCTCAGCTACTCTGTCTACCAGATGGGAGACCTGCCCCGCGCCATCGAGCTCACACGCCGCCTGGTGGCCCTAGGTGCTCACTGCTCCTCCTGCTATAAATTTTCTTTCTTTCTTTCTTTCTTTCTTTCTTTCTTTCTTTCTTTCTTTCTTTCTTTCTTTCTTTCTTTCTTTCTTTCTTTCTTTCTTTCTTTCTTTCTTTCTTTATAAGGCAAAGTCCCATTGAGGTCAGGATTTGTATTTTGGTTATTCATTTTGGTTATTTAGTTTAATTGTCTTTATTTGATTTAATTGTCTATTTGTTTTCTTTCTTTATTTCTTTGTTTTATTTCCTCCATTTGTACAGATGAAGTCCCATTGAGATCAGGGTTTGGCATTTTTATCTTCGACCGCTTTGAATTTCAATGGGAATCTCAATTGGAATTCAGCTGTAAAATACTCAAATACACTTAATGGGGGATGGTAGCTCAGGAGGTAGAGCTGGTGGTCTAGTGATCCAAAGGTTGCTGGTTCGATCCCAGGCTCCTCCTGCTAGCATGCTGTAGTGTCCTTGAGCAAGACACTTAACCCCTAATTGCTCCTGATGGCTGCGTCCGTCGGTGTTTGAACAATTGTAAGTCGCTTTGGATAAAAGCGTCTGCTAAATGACTAAATGTAAATGTAATGTATAGAACAAATAGTATTCTAAATAAGTGTAATTCAGAAAAGTAGTTAAGGTATAAAAGGTGTCGTTGGTCATCACCATCAAGCCAGAAATGAGGGAGTTATGAATGGATCTACTTCAGTAGAAGATTGTCCCACTGGGGTCAATGGGTTTTGGCACGGCAGCAGGGTGTTGCCCCCGTACACAGAAAAAAGTGTTTCCCTGTGGGTTTTTTCACCTATTTCTGCCTCTGCCTCAGGAGCTGTCATAGCAGCAGTTAGAAGTAAGTCTTTTTTCCAGGGTCTTTACAGTGTGTCCTGGATTCCAGGATCCATGAAAAACCATATAGCCATATAAACCATATAATCGACTGAGAAGTCTGGAAGTTTGAGTGTGGAAAGTATGGAATTTTAATATTGAAAATGTGTATGAGCACATTTAACACGTGTTCTCAAGTTATGAGCATTTCATTCATTTAACGTTTAGGGTAAAGGCTTTAAGTCATCACTAAGTGACCTGGTCAGACAGTGTAAATACTGTTGTGAACTAGTATGTGCTGGTAAAGTGTTGTTTGTCACACGGTTTTAGGCTCATCTAACATGTATTTCTCAAGTTATGACCTGCCTTTAGGATTATCTGGATTCATCCGATTGTGATAGTGTGGGCATGATAGTGTGAAGTCTATGTACAGTATTTTTAACCTAGATAGATGGATAGATAGATAGATAGATAGATAGATAGATAGATAGATAGATAGGACAATATACACTAAACCTAATTTAAAGGGTTAGGGTTAACCCTAACCCTAACAAATAACCTAAAATACAACAGCAAAACAATGGAAATTAAAGATTAATATTAAAAATACCAAATAATTTAAGGTCATGTCCAAAAATAAAATATAAACAGTGAAAGATGAACTTAAGATAAAATAGAACATTTCCCATTCCCTGGGTAGTTATGCGTGTACCAGGGAGCGTGGTACTTGAAGTCAAATTCTCACTTGTATGTGCAAACAAACTTGGTGAGTGAACAGGTCCCGAGGACAAAGACAACAACTTAAGAGCCCTTTCCTCTCTCTCATCAAGCAGCAAGCTTCCTGGAGGCAGGAACCCTTGACCTGTAATTTAGCTGATGGCTATTTTTTTGACAGTGTAATTGGGGACCTTCCATGGATGAATTAGTGCTTTGATGTCTTGGTGATTAGTATCACTGTAAGTGCCACAGCGCCTTTTCTGCAGCTTTTGAAGAACTTGAGCGCCCCAAATTTCAGCTCTTTGAGGGTTGGCAGGTTTTCTTCAGCTTCTGTCATTTCAACAGGGATGTGATCATTTTGTGCATTCAACGGATGAAAAGGAAGCAGGTTTTTCGTTGATCTATATGTCCATCTGTCCATCTGTCTGTCTGTCTGTCTGTAAATACCACCCACCCCAGTCTCCACTGAATTGAATTCAAGAAAATCGCTTTTCACCAGATTTTTTATTTTTTTATTCTTTTACTGTTTTCATGTCCCGTAGCAGCGCTCCATCCAATAAAAATATAAATATTGAAGCAGTAACAACCTAACACCCTCCTACTTCCTGTCCCTTGCAGACTCTAGCCACCAGAGGGCGGGAGGGAACCTGCGCTACTTTGAGAAGCTGCTCTCCAAGCAGCGGCTGGAGCTGAAGCAGAGCGACTTGCCGGCTTCCGAGGAACCCATCCAGCTGGGGACCTACGCTCGGCCTAAGGACCACCTGCCCGAGAGGGAGGCCTACGAGGCCCTCTGCAGGGGGGAGGGCGTCCAAATGGTGAGAGGGAGAAGACAACGTCAAAAAAATATATAACAACATACAAGGTGTTGTAAATGGGAGGAAATGATCCAGCAATTCCATTCACAGCTTATAGCCAATTCGACTCTGCTGATTCTCGTTTCTTGAATCTTACAACCCATGAGTTGGGAAATAAAACAACTGGTTTAAGTGAGTGACTCGTCAAGACCAAAGCTCCAAAAAAGAGTCAAACCTTTCATCACTACTAATAGTCCTCACTTTCAGTGTGAAACTTGTAGTGGTGAACACAGAGCTGCTATTCTGGAACTGATGCATGAGATGAATAAGAACAACTTTGCATTTTTGATATTGCAACACAAAAGGTTATTTCCATTTTTTTCTGTGCAATTTGAAAATCCTTTTATTAATGTAAAGCACTTGAATGTTGCACTATTATTATTATTATTATTATTATTGTTATTGTTATTATTATTATTATTTATTATTATTATTATTATTATTATTATTATTATTATTATTATGATTTTTTTTTATTATTATTATTATTATTATTATTATGATTATCATCATTTTTATTCTCTAACCTCTTCTGTCCAATATTCCTGTGTTTCTCCTGGTTGGTGTCCATTTAATCCAATCTAGTCTAATCTAATCAATCATTCAATCATTGCCCTTTTAATGTAATTATTATGTTTTCTTTGTTTTCTCCCCTCCAGACGGATGCGAGGCGTAGCCGGCTGTTCTGTCGCTATTGCCATGGTAACAGCCCCCGCCTCCTGCTGAGGCCCCTGAAGGAGGAGGACGAGTGGGACAGCCCACATGTCGTGCGCTACCTGGACATCCTGTCCCACGACGAGATCGAGAAGATCAAGAAACTGGCGAAACCTAACGTGAGACTCCAGAAACAAACACCTTATTCTGTATTTTACTTCAGAATACACAGTATCTGCAGTAATCATTTGTTATGGTATTCTTTTCCAAAATTCTGGATTTTTGCAGAGGCCTTTCTCTAAACTTTCTAAAGTTTTTTTTGTTTTTTTTCAACTGAAAATCAATAAAAGTTTTTTTTAATATTATTCTTTTTATTCTGTTCTTTTTTTTTACTACTGCCAATAAGGAAATATTCATTGGTGTGTTTTCGATTTTAAATATTGTCTGTATTTTTGGGTTTTGGAGAAGTCATTCGATATGGTGAGAAACTTTCCTTAAAATGATTCCTTGGAAGGCACTTAATTTGACAATATTTTATATTTATTAATAATTATAATAATCATAATTAAGTGAATAAAAGCAAAATATGTGAAAATTAAGTAACAAAATACCCTATTAATTAATAATCATTTTAGGGAAGTTTTGTTTGTTAGTTTTTTCAGTAAAATTACAGGAACTGGCAAAAAATTGCAAGTCAAAAAAAAAGAAAAAAGTGATTTCTTTTAATTACTATAAATTAAGAAAGTCAAATGTTATCACCTATGATTGTTTCCACGATACATATTCTACACATCACAGCAACAGCTGGAAATATTGTAGTACTCTATTTTGTGTCATCACTATTCACTTGTTCTGTATTTATGTCTTATGACGTAAAATGCAATGTAATGGGAAAGGCGCATGGGTGTCGCTTATCTTTGGAAATACTGCCTTCTTGGTTATTACTGGTTTTTATGAAAATCATTCATCTCTTATTTGATCCCACCCCGTCCCTCTTACAGCTTGCCAGAGCGACCGTGCGTGACCCCAAAACGGGCGTCCTGACCACAGCCAACTACAGAGTGTCCAAAAGGTGAGTCAGTCAAACTCTGTGTTGGAATTATGTTTGATTGTTGGTATGAAATTGAAACCAGGCGAATAATCATGTTTTTACCATGAATGAAATGAAAGAAAATTGGTTAAATTATTTATTATTTATTACTTTTATTCATGGACAATTTCATGCACGACGCTCAAGTGTGTTTTTATTTTAGATTTAGATTTATTGCTGGGTTTCCTATTTGTATGAAACAAAAAACAATCTCATGCGACCCGTAACTCTACATTTATACATGGTTTTGACAATAGGCGTATTTCTATTCCTAACCTCAACTATGTTCCTACATTTCCACATTAAATAGAAGCAAAATATGTTTAGATCATTTGAGTTTGTGAATTGAAATGGGTCTCTCTCTACTATGTGCCTGTAATATAATTTTGTTTGTCTTGCAACTGTTTTTGGCCCAGTATCTTCAAATTACATTCTGTATCTTGTGAAACTTTCCTAGTTCAACAAAAGTTAAATATAAAAGAAAAAAACATGTAGAAATGGGTTTCTCTAGTGCATGGCTGGAAGGAGAGGACGACCCTGTGGTGGCCAGAGTCAACCAGCGGATAGAGGACATCACAGGTCTCACTGTGGAGACTGCCGAATTATTGCAGGTAAACTCATAAATCATTAATAAGTCAGTGTTTCCCAAACAAGGAAACACTTTTTACAATTAAATAAATCCCAGGGCGACACCACCTTCCTGTAAACCATTAAAAAAACGTAACAAACACCGATAATTGTGTGTATGATTATGGCCTACATATACTGTAGTTCTCTGCTGAATTGATGCAGCCTTGCAATTTTGATCTTGCAACTCAAGAGCTAATTTCCATTATTGATTTATTTTGAGTGAAATTAAAAAAAAAAAATTTACAGCACACATAGTGGAAAAAACGCTGATATAAATGATTCAATGAATTATAAAATGACATCCACTCACACAAACACTCTGATTATTTACACAACATGAAACACATTCAGCAAATCTGCGGTCCAGTGTTGACTTTGTAAAGCAAGCGGTAACTTCTTCCTATGGATTGAAGAAAATAGCATGAATTAAAAACTTACTTAAATGAACCCCTAATAACATTATTTTGTTCACTTCCCAGCATCCTCTCGACATGTTTTTTAAAATAATATTGTAGAAAAATGTTTCTCGTGTCTTTCACCGACCAGGTCGCTAACTACGGCGTTGGAGGCCAATACGAGCCACACTACGACTTCTCCAGGGTGAGGGTCCATGGGTGTGTGTGTGTGTGTGTGTGTGTGTGTGTGTGTGTGTGTGTGTATGTTCACATGTGTGTGTGTTTGTTTGCATGTATGTGTTATCCATCGTGTCTATGTAATGTGTGTATGTGTGCATAACATGTTTTTTTTCCCCTTGATGCCTCTCTGGATGAGGAAAGAGGAAAACAAGCAGGGCATGAGAGAACTGACTCTCGTCCTTTTCCTTGGGTTTGGCTGCATGTTCACATGGCTGGCATTTTTTTAAATTCCTGTGTGTGTTTTATATCCATATTTCATGTGAACACCTCTTGTTGTTGCTTTTGGAATGGCTTACTATGACCGAAGCATGATCTATTACAGTATGTTCCATATGAAATAACACGACATCCATGTTCCATTTCACATCATGGTTTGACGTCAAAAGCTAACATTCATGTGACACACTGCACAATCATATAATATACATATAGTAACAGTTATAACAAAAAAAAATGTTTATTTTGGTCAGGTACCATGCAGTGTCAAATTGAGTGTTCGCCCCTTTACTAGTCGGCACACAAGATTTTAAATTGCATTACATGATGATAGCTCACACTATTTGTTCATTATTTTGGGGTTTTGGAAAATTCAAACGATGTGGTGAGAAACCTACCTTTAAATGATCTCCTCACCTAAATGTACTTAATTTTGTCATATTTTGTATTTGTTACATAATAATCGTAATAATTAATTTAATTATTAAAAACGAAATATAGGAAAATTTAGTTACTGACGAAAATACACGTTACCGTAATTGTAACATAAATAACTGCATATATGTATGACCGTATGTATGTGACAAATAACCTCTTCAATCTTGAATCTTGAGCCTTGAGGTTGATTTCTCACCATATCGTTCCAAAGTTTTAACCGATTTGGCACCGATTTTGAGTAAATAATTCAGTAAATATATTTGACTACCCTGCATCAATCAGATTAGGTTCGATTTTACTTAATCCTGCCCAAACTGGCGCCCCGGGACATGGACTCGGACCGGGGGGGGGGGTCTCCCACGGCGATGGGTTAAATGTTATGAACGTCTGTTGCAGCGTCCTTTTGACAGTATCCTCAAGGTCGATGGAAATAGACTTGCTACCTTCCTCAACTACGTAAGTACCAGCGTGTGCGGGCGCTGCCTTTTTTCACCATGTGTGTTTTTCCTCTTAAATTTTATCTTTGTAGAAAGATGAGCCTGATGCTTTCAAAAGATTAGGCACTGGAAATCGCGTGGCCACTTTTTTGAACTATGTAAGTATCGCCGCTGTTTTGAAGGCTAGTGGTTCCCGTTTTAGATCAACTCTGGTTCAATCTGGGACTTGAATATAAAAAAAAATGTCATACTTTGACCATTTTCATTATCTGAGTGCCGTACATCATTATGGGGTACAGGCCGCAACATGAAGAATTTCAATCAAATTGAAGTTGTCTTTCTTTTTCTTTTCTTTTAAGTCTTTTCTGTCAATCGCTTCCTTTGTTTTGGCCTTTCCCCCTTAACCTTTTGTACCCACTTACTTGAACCAAATTGTACAGAGCTGCATTCTAAATGAGTAAAACACAAAAAAATGTGTCATTAGTCATTTTATCAGCATGTTGTGATGGCTTTAGTACAATCATATCACCCATCACCCTTACATGTCATACTTGCGTGATTAAATCATAAGAGTATAGATTAAAATTAACACAGGAAACTGGAAAAAAATGGCAATATACAATAAGCCTAAAAATATACTCATAACAAAAATCTGGCCTTATAAATAAACCAAAAAGTGTAACAATAAACAATTAATCTCTGTTTCAACAATTCACTGTGATTGATTATGTTGTCAGGTACAGGTAGAAAGATTATTAATAAGTGAAATATTTTGGCGACAGTTAAAATCTTACAGGTCAGCAGATGATTATCGGCCTAAAGGTTATTTAACTCATCACTAATGTTTCTACGCTCTGCTGACCAACACAGTGCATATGGCCTTATGTTTGACATCACACCTTGGGTTATTTCTTCAAAGGCCAAAGGTTCTAATAGTTTTCCAAAAGTTTCCTTTCTTTATTGATCAAATCCAGTGATTTCCTAAAAAGAAAAGCATGGAGTCTTTCCACTCATGATCTGCTTTATCTCCATGTGGCAGCACATAGTGGCTTCTTGGTGACTGTCTTCTCTCTGCAGATGAGCGACGTCGAGGCGGGAGGAGCGACCGTCTTTCCCGACATCGGAGCCGCCATCTGGCCCAGAAAGGTGAAAAGTGCGTGCGTGCGTGCGTGCGTGCGTGCGTGCGTGTCTGTGTGTATACTGTGTATATGATAAAATAAATACAAATGGAAACATATGAATAATTACTTGAATCCACAAATCTGCATTAATATTTTTTGATGAAAAATATAGCACTTTATTATAGCCTATGGGGAAATACAGGGGGCACAATAAAAAAAACATTCTATGGAAATTGACAATTGCATATTGTTTCAATTTCTAATAATGGTTTTATTCTGTAGATATATTGCATCCTTATTGTTGACCGTTGAGAAGACGAGACAAGATAACCTCTTATCTTATCTCTCCATGTGTATTCAGGGGACGGCCGTCTTCTGGTACAATCTGTTTAAGAGCGGTGAGGGAGACTACAGGACCAGACACGCCGCCTGTCCCGTGCTGATCGGGAGCAAATGGGGTGAGTCCTAATTCAGAGGTACAACGTGTTTGGTTATTTCCATGTGGAGGATAGATGTTCAGAATCCACATGGAAGGGGTTGACAAGGAAAGCAACAGAATCTCTCTCTGTTTTTTTTTTGTCTGTTTTTGCTTCTTATATTTACATATATTTTTTTCGGATTAAGATTTTTATATCATTTTTTATTATTATTATTATTATTTTGTTTCGGGCAGTTCAGGGTTTGTCCTTCATGATTACACTGCACCGTACTCATTGACCGCATGCGACAAATAAAATCTGGAATCTAGAATCTTGAATCGAAAGCCATGGGACGTGTTGAATTTGGAGCTTTCAAGTCGGATCTGGCAGCTTTCACAGTGTTTTCTTATCCAAACCAATATCCAATAGCAGGCAAAATAGGGTAAAACTATCAGAGAATATCCCTAAAAATCTGATACAAAAGCCCAATCAAACATGTCAAATATTCAAGAAAAGTGCATTTATTTTCTGTTTCTCTGATGTATAGATCAGTGTTTTTCTAATTATTTTGAGGGGAACCCACTTTTTAAATGTTTTTTTTTTATTTGCCTCATCTATAGAATGAGAGATGAGCACATTTGATATTTCTGAATATTCCTTCAAGCCATGTCAGCATTAAACACTGATATTGTAACTTGAATAAGTAAAACAACCGTTTCTAACACATAAGAAATGTCAAAATACTACAAAAGGAAATTCTGAAATTAGATTTCATGACCCAGTGACAAGGCCCTGGGATCCAGACAAACACTGATATAGAATGTTACATCTAGAATGCAAGAGGATATAAGTCAGTAAGAAAATCACTTTTATTAAACATTATTTACAAATTAGTTAGCATAAAAAGAAACACAAACCAAGAAAATGAATACAGAGTGAAGTTAAAAACAAGCACATCAGACATAAAAACAAAGATGAGTCTTTATGAAATAAGGAAAGGCTGACCTACTAACCCTTTCTAAACATGATTTTGAAAAGAAGGTTTCTTTGATGTAAAAACCAGAAGGATTGTAAGTCCAAGTCTCGACTATGCATCAGTCGTAGTAATGCAGTGGACACTCAGGAGTGGTTGGGCTCTAGGTTCATCTATATAATCGATATCAGTGTCTACATTACCGTGACCGTCTCGTTCTGCCTTTCTGTGTTGACAGTGTCAAACAAATGGATTCATGAGAGAGGACAGGAGTTCCGGAGACCCTGTGGCCTGACAGAAGTGGACTGAAACCTGACCGACACACACACACACACACACACACACACACACACACACACACACACACACACACGCACACACACACACAAACACATGCTGTCACTGTTGCCTTATTTCTATGAAAACCAGGAAGTTCACAAATAACTGACCTTATCCCCAGTTAAAAAAAAACAACAAAAAAACCAATGGGAATCATTATGAATGGTTAAAGTGGTTAATATGCCGATCAAACTCCCAACTGGAGTTGGGAGACGGATGGATGTCAGAGAGAGGGGGGGGGGAAAGAAGGGATTTTAAAGGTTCAAAACATCTGCCTGCGAATGGAATTCCGATGTGACGGTTGCTGTATTTGTTTAACAGTCACACACCTTTTTCCATCGTCTCTTCCTCTATCCAGGGGTTCCTGATTTTTCTTTTTCTGCCAGAGACCCCCCCCCAAAATGAAACCTGATTCCATCCGCCCTATTTAAGAGACCTTTTGTTTTTGTTTGTTTTTTCCTTTGTGTATTTATTAGCAGTCGGCCATCATTTTTTTGTCTGTACTGGTTCTATTTTCATGGGAGAGGGATCAATGTTTCCAGGGCGTAATATACATTATTTAGAACATGTAAACATGGATTCTGTTACATTCTTTTATATTTGAACTAACTCTCTTTGAAATGAATTTTGAAACAATATTTGACTATTAGGAAACCAAATAGCCTTAAATCGGCTTCAGGCGACCACCCCAGGTTGGGAAGCCCTGGTCTGGCCATTAATCACAGAGGGTTTAATTTGAGGCATTTTGTCCGAAGGGCTCGGAGCTCGTTCATTTTTCCCCGATTCGCTGAAATTAAATTAAATTGAATACAATTTTAATTAATTTCCCCACAAGCATTTTAAAGCATTTTAAGCCCCATGAGCGTCACTCAATGGTTATGGTTCTTCTCGGGGTTTCTCCACCAAACACCAGCGGAGCAGCGGAGAACTGATTTTAATGAGTTGTTTTTTCAAGTGACCATCGATTCTGTTATTCCTACTTAGTCTTCACTCTTGTGTTTGGAAAGTACACAATTTTTTAATCTTGAGCACAGAAGATGTTTTTCTCTAGTCTGACAAAACAAAAACAAAAAAAAAAGTGTTTTTCTTTGTAATTTACTTTCTTTTTTTATTGACAACCCCAGACATCACAGAAGATTTCCTGCCGTCGTAACTCGTTTCAATAAGGTTTTTTTATTTATAAAGTTACAATAACTTATTACACTGTGGCCGCATCTTCTCTCACGGGATCTGAAATGAGGAAGGAAATAAACAGTGTCTTTTATTAATGCACCGTGTCTCCTTTTATTATTATGCTTTTATTTATAATAGTGAGTTATTTTACAATTTGAATGATTTTGTACCTTTTACTTTTATGCTTTTACAAAACCATGTTTCAGGGCAAATACTGTATGTTACTTTGAATGCTACCACATTTTTGTAAATTACATTTAAACTTTATTTTTAATTCTCACAAGTAAGTTTCAATTGGTTTAAACCTGCCAACAATAAGAGAAAGCTGTTAGTTTAGTCTGGACCATAAACACACATTAATCCTAATAACATCTTTTTGAGGTAACAGGTATTTATAAATCTTAAAAATGATTTGGCTAATGTTAGTGGAACAGGGCATTATGGCACTATTGGAATGTGAAAACATTCCATTTCTCTTTGGACTCTCTCATTTAGCCGACATCCTTTAAGGAATCCCTTTTGTTTCAAGCAAACCCAAGATAAGAAAAGATAAGATTGAGAACACTTTATTAATCCAGTAGCAGCAAAAACAATGCAAATTAAGAAAGGTACAAAAAATGTGATAAAAAAAAAAAAAAAAAAATCGACACCTTTATCTACACCCTCAAAGTTACATCTGTAATAGTATATATTTATAGTATATATCCGTATACTGTATATTTACCAACTCATTTGATAGAATCAATATGAGATCAACTTATAGCAGGAAGACAGTCGTTGAATAGAGTGGATTAACTTTACTGTCCACAGAAGTGGAAACCTTTGGCTTCACAGGTTGAAAGGTTGAAGGGTACAACACAATGAGAAATGAACAATAGAAGCATAGGTCATATCAATATCCAAAAATGTTGATGTTGACAACATTCAAGGAGAGTGGGGTCTTCAGTCTTCAGTGGGGTCCACTTTTCTTCATTAGCCAAGAAAAACATTGATATGTTAATATGCATGGTGTAAACCCATTCAGCGGGATATTGTCCAGTTCGGAAAAACCAGGACTTCTGGACTGTTTTGACACCAATCAAGCATTGCTGATTTGAAAGCTTCCATCAAATGACGCTCAGTGGAGATGTGGTTGAAAACCATTACGCTTATAGAGCATAAACATATATACAGACCAATCAGCAACGACATTATGTGTGAAAACCTCTGACAGGTGAAATGAATAACATTGCTCATCTTGTTCCGATGGCACCTGTCAAGAGGTGGGATATATGAGGCAGCAAGTGAACAGTCAGTTCTTGTAGTTGATGTGTTGGAAGCAGGAAAAATGGTCAAGCGTAAGGATCTGAGCCACTTTGACAACTTTCTTGTGGGGTGCTGCCGGTATACAGGGGTAAGTCCCTCCCAAAAGTGGTCCAAGGAAGGACAGCCGGTGAACAGGTAACAGGGTCATGGCCGCCCAAGGCTCATTGGGCGGCTCACGTGGGGAGTAAAGTCTAGCCCGTCTGGTTCGATCCCACAGAAGAGCTACTGTAGCACAAATTGCTGAAGTTCATGTTGGCTATGATAAAAAAAGTGTCAGAACACACAGTGGATCACAGCTTGCTGTGTACGTATAGGGCTGTGTAGACGCAGAGCGGTCAGAGTGCCCATGCTGACACCTGTTCACTGCTGAAAGTATCTACAATGAGCACGTGAGCGTCAACACTGAACCATGGAGCAATGAAAGAAGGTGTCCTGGTCTGATGAATCACCTTTTCTTCTACATCATGTGGACAGCTGGGTGTGGCAACACTATATTGACTATCAATAAATCTCTTTAGTTTATGAATTCTGTGGGGTTTTTTTTAATTGTGTGTACTTTGCAAACACTATGCAAAGTGACTATATAAAGTGACATTCTATAAACTCATTTATGGTAAATGTCTAGCTGAGCAAACTATTCGAACTACAGTTGTTATGGGAAAAAAAACTTTTTCCGGCAGGGTTCACGTCCCACACGTCACTCCGCCTCCATCCTGATGGTAACAAAAGCTAAACACTAGATTTTTGTTAGTATTGTTTTTCAGAAAGACTATTGCTAATGAACGTATTATTATGCACTGTTTAATCAGCACCAGTGATAAGTTGACCATGCGTACACACAAGCTGTGTTATGGCAGAAGCTATTGCAGTAGGAACTAAGGAATGTTTGCACAATTGCCAAATTCAACCCTTGCAAATGCAATGTTTTCCATCCTTCTTTCTGTCCATCCATCCTTCAACCATTCATTTATTTGTCCATTCATTCATTCATTCATTCATTCATTCAGGCTTTGCCGCTTCACCAATTTTCTACATGCCATGCCACCTGGTTGACCTAGAACTGGTCTTTTGCATTGATCAAGTTCACAAAAATTTGAACGCGAGATAAGAAGACAACTGAGCGAAATGCATCCCAAGGCTTTTTTTGTTGTTGCTTCAGTTGATATTGTGTCATTTGTTTTTTGAGAATGTTGTTTTTGAGTGTGTTGGTTGACTAGTTTTTAGTTTAGAGTTGTTTCACTTAACACTGCTTAATTATTGACCCAACTTGACCAAAATAAATATTATTAGAATAATCATCCGATGCCGGGTGCGTTGTTGGATTTGTGTGAAGCCGGCTTTTGATTGATGACGGTCTGTGTGGTTTCGGGGTGTGGTTTTGCATCTGCTGCCGGTGGGGAAGGGAGCAGCAAACTCAGCTCTGAGCAGTTGAACTAAAAATTAAAAACTGCCACGTAGCTCATCTCTGTCTCTTCTCTCTCTCGTCCTGACTCTCCGTAAGTTCCGTTGAACAGAAACATCTGAAAAGGTGTGTTTGGGTCACCAAGCGACACCTGGTCCTTATATTTTATGTGCTGATTTCCTTATTTGGGGAGGCCAACAGGCCAATATGGACAAACTGGCCTGTTGGCCAATATGGACTTAACACCAAGGTCGGACAATACAAGACTTTGGTTTTAACTGCAACCTCTCGTCCATTCATCTGGCTCAGCTCACATTAAAAAGACAGACTGAAAAGATAAACCTGTACTTTGGCATCTGAAGGCAATATATTCAGCCGCACACCTTCCCTGTGGACTTGATGCCCTTCCAGACGTCAAAGTAGCAGATGACCCAGGTGGCGATGCCTCCGGCGATGTTTAAGACCAGATACAGGATTTTTCTTTACAAAATAATCTTACATGGTACCACTTTAGTTCAAGTTCAAGTTCAAGTTCAAGAGATTATTTAATGCAAGGATCAAGCTTTTAAATCATTCTAAAAAAAAAAATCACATTACCTTGAAACTGTGGACATATGTCTCCAGTAAGTGATTCCTCCTTGGCTGGTGTACTGTCCCAAAGCACTTTCCAGGAAATACAGAGGGATTCCGCAGTTCACCAGAAACAGGAGGCACGGGATGAAGAAAACGGCTGCATTACCAATTTGGGGGGAAGAGGTTTATCCTTTTAGCATCATGAAAGCAACAGTAATAATTATAAAAAATATATATAATAATAATAACGCAGATTTTCTTTTGAAACATTCTTGCGTCGATTCCGCACATTTTAGTATTTTTAGAGTTTATAGAGGTTTTTGTGCGTAATCATTGGGTGTGATGACATTTCACTGCATATATATATGACCGTATGTATATGTATGTGACAAATAACCTCTTGAACTTGAACTTGAACTTGAATGAAATTGAAAAATGAAATTGCAAACTGATATTCTCCATTAAAATCTCAAGTACACGATTAAAAAAATATTGCTTGAGGTCACCTTCCCAAGTACTATTACTACAAAAAAAAACCCTAATAAAAATACGAATAATGCAAAATATATATAAAAAATACAAATGGAAAAAAACACCTCCCAAAAAGTGTGACTAATAAACAAATAAAACTCCAACCCACCTCTTTTGTAGCACAGGTAATGGAACCTCCAGATGTTGCCAGGGCCGATGATGGCCCCCATCACAGTGAGGATGATCTTGGCTTTACTGGCCCACTTCCCTCGCTCCTGGAGCTTGTGAGTGTCTCCTCTGGACCCCATGAGCGCATGCAGAGCTCCGGCCATGGCTGTGGCTTCTGATGGTCAGTGAGACAATTTATTTATTTTTACATCAACACCCATTTGATGTGTGAAATATTCAGAAAATATCAAGCAAAGTGCAAAGAAAAAGTGTAAAATAGGAAAATAAATAATAAGAAAAGTGTCAAATATTAGACTCTTGTCTTTGGAAGAAACAAAAAAGGAAGAAATGTGTAGAGGGCCGACAAATAACTTGCCCAATGTGCAGTTTGTCAAACACTGATCTTCCTCTTAATGTGTGTGTCTGTACTGAAACAATGGGCAAGGAACGGGGGAACACGAGAAACAGAGAGAGGAGGGGGTGGAGGGCGACTACACTTTTGTGACTGTATTTTAGTTGATCTTCATTTAGTGAGCTATTTTTTTGCTGCTTATGCAATGTACATGTACAGTATATTCTGCATGTAATAAACAAAAAATAGACAATAAATACTCAAGATGTCCATTTATCACAGACGTATAAATAAACATCTTGAATCTTGAATTGTTATTGTGTGTTTTTAAAGAATAAAGAATTTTGTATTGAGAATAAATCAAATAATTAAATCGATTGAAACAGAGGGGCCGGGGCAGAGTGCCTGTCAGACTAAAGAATGAATCAATCATGCGGCCTCCATTCAGAGCATAACTGTGTTTTCACAGAGCTCACTATGTGGAGCGGAGCCCAGTGTTTGACTGCGACCAGCCTCTCATTAGGATTCTGATCACACTGTATGAACAACCTGTCCTGTGGGAATGACATGGTGAAAGGTTTCATTTGGCCCCATCAGTGGTATTTTAACTCATATAAACAAGGCGTGGGAAGGCATTGGGTGCTTTTGCTCAATTATTTGCAAGGTCGCCCATTTACACTTGTTCCATTTCAGAGGGCTTTGTGTTTATACTGTATTATCCAATACAATACTATACAACATTTACCCAATAAGACCAAAAAGTACAGTATATTTTCATTGAAATTACTTTTTGACATTCAGGGTTAGGTGTCTTCTTTCAAACTTTCACGTGAGTAGAATGTTGAATGGGCGCTTCAGCTTTCATCACAGCATGGTTTTCTTTGGGTATTTTATACTTTTTCTCTAAATAGTTCAGGAGACGCATTCTCAAAACCATCAGTCTGTAAAGGCCTAATATGTTTTGTCTTGGTTGAAATGACGACAAATGGCGCTGTCGTCATCTGGTCCACTTCAGAAATAAATAACCACAAGAAATCGAGGCGACAACCATCACCGTCTAGATGTTGCAAACAGGAGGTTTTTATTTTACATGTTATTATAGATTCCAATCTATTAAGAGTTTGTTGTTGTAACATTTGGCAAGACACAAACGAAACATTTTTTCAATTAACTGCAAAAACAGGTATTCATTTATTCATTTAAAATCCCACTGATTTGAATGGAATCCCTTTGCCTTATGATGTATGATCCCCTTTATATATGTTTTCTTTGTCTTTTGTGTTTTAAGCGCAGTGTTCTTAAATAAATAAAAATATCCAGCAATGTAATGCGTTGTGCATTGACCCACGCTGTGGTCAGTCAAAGGCAATCACTTCCATAACAAGGTTGCTCTATATTAAACGGCGGGCCTTGAGGTCCAAAGAAAAAGAAATGAAAAAATGCATCGATGCAATGTAACTTCCACCGGATGGACCTCGTGGAATTTGGAATAGTAGGTTTGGAACTGCACCACTGGGCGGCAGTAAAATCCCTCTTTTATTTTCCTTCATTCCAACTGGTTTTTGGTGCAAATCCCCACTGACTGTGATGGAATTCATATAGCTGAGCCCCCATAGCAGTTAACTAGAAGTCAAACCTAGTTACCTAAGCTAACCGGGGTGAATCCAGCTGCCAAAGGTATATATTTTTTATGAACCAACTTCGCAGTCAGAAGTCATTCTTTTCATCAGTTAAATATGGTACAGACGTTGTACATATTTTAAAACATTTTACGAATAAACAGTAATCGGTTGCAGTTCATTTTTTTTTACGGCTATCATTTGTCATTCTTTAAAAAATAATACAAATATATATATTGTTGGGTTTCAGATTGACCAAATCCTCAGCGGAAGCTTCAGCCCGGCGTACTAGTTATTACTAACCCAATACCAACCCCCGCGTTGGCGCCCTCCTGGTCGCTGGCTATTTTAACTTGTGTGTCTCTCTCTTAGTTGAGAAATGAAACAGCTTCTTCTTAAAGTTTGTGTTTGTGTCTGGTTTGTGTCTGGTTTGTGTCTGGTTTGTGTCTGGTTTGTGTCTGGTTTGTGTGTGGTTTGTGTGTGGTTTGTGTGTGGTTTGTGTGTGGTTTGTGTGTGGTTTGTGTCTGGTTTGTGTCTGGTTTGTGTCTGGTTTGTGTCTGGTATGTGTCTGGTATGTGTCTGGTTTGTGTCTGGTTTGTGTCTGGTTTGTGTCTGGTATGTGTCTGGTTTGTGTCTGGTTTGTGTGTGGTTTGTGTGTGTGGTTTGTGTCTGGTTTGTGTCTGGTTTGTGTCTGGTTTGTGTCTGGTTTGTGTGTGGTTTGTGTCTGGTTTGTGTCTGGTTTGTGTCTGGTTTGTGTCTGGTTTGTGTCTGGTTTGTGTCTGGTTTGTGTTTGGTTTGTGTGTGGTTTGTGTGTGGTTTGTGTGTGGTTTGTGTGTGGTTTGTGTTTGGTTTGTGTCTGGTTTGTGTGTGGTTTGTGTGTGGTTTGTGTTTGGTTTGTGTCTGGTTTGTGTCTGGTTTGTGTGTGGTTTGTGTGTGGTTAGTGTGTGGTTTGTGTGTGGTTTGTGTGTGGTTAGTGTGTGGTTAGTGTGTGGTTAGTGTGTGGTTTGTGTGTGGTTAGTGTGTGGTTAGTGTGTGGTTAGTGTGTGGTTAGTGTGTGGTTAGTGTGTGGTTTGTGTGTGGTTTGTGTGTGGTTAGTGTCTGGTTAGTGTCTGGTTAGTGTGTGGTTAGTGTGTGGTTTGTGTGTGGTTAGTGTGTGGTTTGTGTGTGGTTAGTGTGTGGTTAGTGTGTGGTTTGTGTGTGGTTTGTGTGTGGTTTGTGTGTGGTTTGTGTGTGGTTTGTGTGTGGTTTGTGTGTGGTTTGTGTGTGGTTAGTGTGTGGTTTGTGTGTGGTTTGTGTGTGGTTTGTGTGTGGTTAGTGTGTGGTTAGTGTGTGGTTTGTGTGTGGTTTGTGTGTGGTTTGTGTGTGGTTAGTGTCTGGTTAGTGTGTGGTTAGTGTGTGGTTTGTGTCTGGTTTGTGTCTGGTTTGTGTCTGGTTTGTGTCTGGTTTGTGTCTGGTTTGTGTCTGGTTTGTGTCTGGTTTGTGTCTGGTTTGTGTCTGGTTTGTGTCTGGTTTGTGTCTGGTTTGTGTCTGGTTTGTGTTTGGTTTGTGTCTGGTTTGTGTCTGGTTTGTGTCTGGTTTGTGTTTGGTTTGTGTTTGGTTTGTGTCTGGTTTGTGTCTGGTTTGTGTCTGGTTTGTGTTTGGTTTGTGTGTGGTTTGTGTGTGGTTTGTGTTTGGTTTGTGTGTGGTTAGTGTGTGGTTAGTGTGTGGTTAGTGTGTGGTTTGTGTGTGGTTTGTGTGTGGTTAGTGTGTGGTTTGTGTGTGGTTTGTGTGTGGTTAGTGTGTGGTTAGTGTGTGGTTTGTGTGTGGTTTGTGTGTGGTTAGTGTGTGGTTTGTGTGTGGTTTGTGTGTGGTTAGTGTGTGGTTTGTGTGTGGTTTGTGTCTGGTTTGTGTCTGGTTTGTGTCTGGTTTGTGTCTGGTTTGTGTCTGGTTTGTGTCTGGTTTGTGTCTGGTTTGTGTCTGGTTTGTGTTTGGTTTGTGTCTGGTTTGTGTCTGGTTTGTGTGTGGTTTGTGTGTGGTTTGTGTTTGGTTTGTGTCTGGTTTGTGTGTGGTTTGTGTGTGGTTTGTGTGTGGTTTGTGTTTGGTTTGTGTCTGGTTTGTGTCTGGTTTGTGTGTGGTTTGTGTGTGGTTTGTGTTTGGTTTGTGTCTGGTTTGTGTGTGGTTTGTGTGTGGTTTGTGTTTGGTTTGTGTCTGGTTTGTGTCTGGTTTGTGTGTGGTTTGTGTGTGGTTAGTGTGTGGTTTGTGTGTGGTTTGTGTGTGGTTAGTGTGTGGTTAGTGTGTGGTTAGTGTGTGGTTTGTGTGTGGTTAGTGTGTGGTTAGTGTGTGGTTAGTGTGTGGTTAGTGTGTGGTTTGTGTGTGGTTTGTGTGTGGTTAGTGTCTGGTTAGTGTCTGGTTAGTGTGTGGTTAGTGTGTGGTTTGTGTGTGGTTAGTGTGTGGTTTGTGTGTGGTTAGTGTGTGGTTAGTGTGTGGTTTGTGTGTGGTTTGTGTGTGGTTTGTGTGTGGTTTGTGTGTGGTTTGTGTGTGGTTAGTGTGTGGTTTGTGTGTGGTTTGTGTGTGGTTTGTGTGTGGTTAGTGTGTGGTTAGTGTGTGGTTTGTGTGTGGTTTGTGTCTGGTTTGTGTGTGGTTAGTGTCTGGTTAGTGTGTGGTTAGTGTGTGGTTTGTGTCTGGTTTGTGTCTGGTTTGTGTCTGGTTTGTGTCTGGTTTGTGTCTGGTTTGTGTCTGGTTTGTGTCTGGTTTGTGTCTGGTTTGTGTCTGGTTTGTGTCTGGTTTGTGTCTGGTTTGTGTCTGGTTTGTGTTTGGTTTGTGTCTGGTTTGTGTCTGGTTTGTGTCTGGTTTGTGTTTGGTTTGTGTTTGGTTTGTGTCTGGTTTGTGTCTGGTTTGTGTCTGGTTTGTGTTTGGTTTGTGTTTGGTTTGTGTCTGGTTTGTGTCTGGTTTGTGTCTGGTTTGTGTTTGGTTTGTGTGTGGTTTGTGTGTGGTTTGTGTTTGGTTTGTGTGTGGTTAGTGTGTGGTTAGTGTGTGGTTAGTGTGTGGTTTGTGTGTGGTTTGTGTGTGGTTTGTGTGTGGTTAGTGTGTGGTTTGTGTGTGGTTTGTGTGTGGTTAGTGTGTGGTTTGTGTGTGGTTTGTGTGTGGTTTGTGTGTGGTTAGTGTGTGGTTTGTGTGTGGTTAGTGTGTGGTTTGTGTCTGGTTTGTGTCTGGTTTGTGTCTGGTTTGTGTCTGGTTTGTGTCTGGTTTGTGTCTGGTTTGTGTCTGGTTTGTGTCTGGTTTGTGTTTGGTTTGTGTCTGGTTTGTGTCTGGTTTGTGTGTGGTTTGTGTGTGGTTTGTGTTTGGTTTGTGTCTGGTTTGTGTGTGGTTTGTGTGTGGTTTGTGTGTGGTTAGTGTGTGGTTTGTGTGTGGTTAGTGTGTGGTTTGTGTCTGGTTTGTGTCTGGTTTGTGTCTGGTTTGTGTCTGGTTTGTGTCTGGTTTGTGTCTGGTTTGTGTCTGGTTTGTGTCTGGTTTGTGTTTGGTTTGTGTCTGGTTTGTGTCTGGTTTGTGTCTGGTTTGTGTGTGGTTTGTGTTTGGTTTGTGTCTGGTTTGTGTGTGGTTAGTGTGTGGTTAGTGTGTGGTTTGTGTGTGGTTAGTGTGTGGTTTGTGTGTGGTTAGTGTGTGGTTTGTGTGTGGTTAGTGTGTGGTTTGTGTGTGGTTTGTGTGTGGTTTGTGTGTGGTTAGTGTGTGGTTTGTGTGTGGTTAGTGTGTGGTTTGTGTGTGGTTAGTGTGTGGTTTGTGTGTGGTTTGTGTGTGGTTTGTGTGTGGTTTGTGTGTGGTTTGTGTCTGGTTTGTGTCTGGTTTGTGTCTGGTTTGTGTCTGGTTTGTGTGTGGTTTGTGTGTGGTTAGTGTCTGGTTTGTGTCTGGTTTGTGTCTGGTTTGTGTCTGGTTTGTGTCTGGTTTGTGTCTGGTTTGTGTCTGGTTTGTGTCTGGTTTGTGTTTGGTTTGTGTCTGGTTTGTGTCTGGTTTGTGTCTGGTTTGTGTCTGGTTTGTGTTTGGTTTGTGTCTGGTTTGTGTCTGATTTGTGTCTGGTTTGTGTCTGGTTTGTGTTTGGTTTGTGTGTGGTTTGTGTGTGGTTTGTGTTTGGTTTGTGTTTGGTTTGTGTGTGGTTAGTGTGTGGTTAGTGTGTGGTTTGTGTGTGGTTTGTGTGTGGTTTGTGTGTGGTTAGTGTGTGGTTTGTGTGTGGTTTGTGTGTGGTTTGTGTGTGGTTAGTGTGTGGTTTGTGCGTGGTTAGTGTGTGGTTTGTGTGTGGTTTGTGTGTGGTTTGTGTGTGGTTAGTGTGTGGTTTGTGTGTGGTTAGTGTGTGGTTTGTGTGTGGTTTGTGTGTGGTTTGTGTGTGGTTAGTGTGTGGTTTGTGTGTGGTTAGTGTGTGGTTAGTGTGTGGTTTGTGTGTGGTTAGTGTGTGGTTAGTGTGTGGTTTGTGTGTGGTTAGTGTCTGGTTAGTGTGTGGTTTGTGTGTTGTTTGTGTGTGGTTTGTGTCTGGTTAGTGTCTGGTTAGTGTCTGGTTAGTGTGTGGTTTGTGTGTGGTTTGTGTGTGGTTAGTGTGTGGTTTGTGTGTGGTTAGTGTGTGGTTAGTGTGTGGTTTGTGTGTGGTTTGTGTGTGGTTTGTGTGTGGTTTGTGTGTGGTTAGTGTGTGGTTTGTGTGTGGTTAGTGTGTGGTTAGTGTGTGGTTAGTGTGTGGTTTGTGTGTGGTTAGTGTGTGGTTAGTGTGTGGTTTGTGTCTGGTTAGTGTGTGGTTAGTGTGTGGTTAGTGTGTGGTTAGTGTGTGGTTAGTGTGTGGTTTGTGTGTGGTTTGTGTGTGGTTTGTGTGTGGTTAGTGTGTGGTTAGTGTGTGGTTAGTGTGTGGTTTGTGTGTGGTTAGTGTGTGGTTTGTGTGTGGTTAGTGTGTGGTTAGTGTGTGGTTAGTGTCTGGTTAGTGTGTGGTTAGTGTGTGGTTAGTGTGTGGTTTGTGTGTGGTTTGTGTGTGGTTTGTGTGTGGTTTGTGTGTGGTTAGTGTGTGGTTAGTGTGTGGTTAGTGTGTGGTTTGTGTGTGGTTTGTGTGTGGTTAGTGTGTGGTTAGTGTGTGGTTTGTGTGTGGTTTGTGTGTGGTTTGTGTGTGGTTAGTGTGTGGTTAGTGTGTGGTTAGTGTGTGGTTTGTGTGTGGTTTGTGTGTGGTTAGTGTGTGGTTAGTGTGTGGTTAGTGTGTGGTTTGTGTGTGGTTAGTGTGTGGTTAGTGTGTGGTTAGTGTGTGGTTTGTGTGTGGTTTGTGTGTGGTTAGTGTGTGGTTAGTGTGTGGTTAGTGTGTGGTTTGTGTGTGGTTAGTGTGTGGTTAGTGTGTGGTTAGTGTGTGGTTTGTGTGTGGTTTGTGTGTGGTTTGTGTGTGGTTAGTGTGTGGTTTGTGTGTGGTTAGTGTGTGGTTAGTGTGTGGTTTGTGTGTGGTTTGTGTGTGGTTAGTGTGTGGTTTGTGTGTGGTTTGTGTGTGGTTAGTGTGTGGTTAGTGTGTGGTTAGTGTCTGGTTTGTGTGTGGTTAGTGTGTGGTTAGTGTGTGGTTAGTGTGTGGTTAGTGTGTGGTTTGTGTGTGGTTTGTGTGTGGTTAGTGTGTGGTTAGTTTGTGGTTAGTGTGTGGTTAGTGTGTGGTTTGTGTGTGGTTTGTGTGTGGTTAGTGTGTGGTTAGTTTGTGGTTAGTGTGTGGTTAGTGTGTGGTTAGTGTGTGGTTAGTGTGTGGTTAGTGTGTGGTTTGTGTGTGGTTAGTGTGTGGTTTGTGTGTGGTTAGTGTGTGGTTTGTGTGTGGTTTGTGTGTGGTTAGTGTGTGGTTTGTGTGTGGTTAGTGTGTGGTTAGTGTGTGGTTAGTGTGTGGTTAGTGTGTGGTTAGTGTGTGGTTAGTGTGGTTAGTGTGTGGTTAGTGTGTGGTTAGTGTGTGGTTAGTGTGTGGTTTGTGTGTGGTTAGTGTGTGGTTAGTGTGTGGTTAGTGTGGTTAGTGTGTGGTTAGTGTGTGGTTAGTGTGTGGTTAGTGTGTGGTTAGTGTGTGGTTTGTGTGTGGTTAGTGTGTGGTTAGTGTGTGGTTAGTGTGTGGTTAGTGTGGTTAGTGTGTGGTTAGTGTGTGGTTAGTGTGTGGTTAGTGTGTGGTTAGTGTGTGGTTAGTGTGTGGTTTGTGTGTGGTTAGTGTGTGGTTAGTGTGTGGTTAGTGTGTGGTTAGTGTGGTTAGTGTGTGGTTAGTGTGTGGTTTGTGTGTGGTTAGTGTGTGGTTTGTGTGTGGTTAGTGTGTGGTTAGTGTGGTTAGTGTGTGGTTAGTGTGTGGTTAGTGTGGTTAGTGTGTGGTTAGTGTGTGGTTAGTGTGTGGTTAGTGTGTGCTTGCTGACAGCTAAACTCGGAAGATGACCGACGCTTCAAATCGATCTGACTGCGCACGCGCGGACCAAGCGGGAACCTGGCACTGCAGCGGCACCGGGACCGGTGTCGTGCGAAAAAGTGATCGTCCGCCAAAAACCGTTTGGATTCCGCAGGATGGGCTGTAATATGCCGAATAGATTCAAGATTCAAGATTCAAGAGGTTTATTTGTCACATGCATATACATACCTTCATACATACACGCAGTGAAATGTCTTTGCAAAGTAGGGCTACAAAATATCAGAATAGAGTTGTGTATAAGGGATAGGCTATGTGTACAGATATGTGCAGTAAAGTGCATGTGAATTAAGTGAGGTAGTGAGTGTGGAGATATACAGTACAGTATACAACAGTATGGCACAGCAATACAGTAACATCGAGCAGAACAGCATTACAGCGCAGTATGCAGTAACCCAGAACAGTGACACAGTATGCAGTACAGTATGCAACATACAGTACAGTAAGGTAATGGGGCCTATGTGTGTGGCTCAGTGAGGACCCCTGGTGAGGTCAAAAACTCCGTCTCAGTCTCTGTTCTCGCTGTGTGACTGCGGAGGCGCTTGCCCGACCGCAGCAGCTGAAACAGTCCGTTGTTGGGGTGATGAGGATCCTTCATGGTCCTGCGGGCTCTGCTACTACACCTCCTCCTGATTCTTTACTTTTATTTCTTTTTTCCTAGGACATATTGTGTGCTATCACCGGGTGCGTTGCATTACATTTCACTGCATATATGTATGAAAGTATGTATATGTATGTGACAAATAAAAAATCTTGAATCTTGAATCTTGAATCCTGGTGTATAAGTCCTGCAGGGAGGGGAGTGTCCTTCCAGTGGTACAGTCGGCTGAACGCACCTCCCTTCTGCAGGGCCTGGGTTAAACATTACCCTCGGGAATGAAACCAAGTCATTTTGAGGCACAAGCAATCTTTCAGCCACAAGGTAGGAGCTGCGATCATCCCATTTTGCCAAGTGAAAATGGAAAAACTGCATTTTATGGTTTGGGAAGTACGAAACAGCATTACATGGGTTGTATTGTCTCCTAAAATGTATTTAAACCGGTGAAAAGGATTGGGTGGGCTATAACTTTCTAAATACAACGCTCATGAATCAAAAAGCAAGTTATTTTGAGCCATAAACAACCTTCCAGCGACAAGGTAGACGCCGTCATCGCTTGTTTTTGGCGGACGATGCCCTTTTTGGCACGACACCGGCTCGCAGCCCCCCCCCCCCCGCAAGGCAGCGTGGGCGTGGCCTGGCCGGGATGATGGGGCGTGGCCTCGCAGCATCGCTCACCCGCCGCTCCGCTCCATCATGGTGGCTGCTGATGCTGCTGGCGGGTCCTAGCGGAGGAAGGGAGGAAAAGAACAAAATGCCGCGGACGCGGTGTTGCGCGCCTTCCAGCTCTTCACACGGCGTGCGGAGCGACCTCGAGGTAAGAAACGGTGCTTTCGTGTCTCTAACCGAGTGGTGGCCTCGGTCGGCGTTAGGATAACGTCTCCTTAGCGGCGGAGGTGTAGCAGCAATCGGGCCTCCCCCCTACTCCCCCCCCACCCCCCCACCGACACACACACACACACACACACACACACACACACACACCCTTCCGCTGAAACGTAAAATGAAATCGAATCAAACGTCCCGTGAAACGTCCGTTCGGTGTCGTCCGGGATCAACCAACGCGGGGTGATGTGTTGTTATGTGGGGTGTGTAGCGTGGCGGCTCACGCAGGCCTGCATGCAGCAAGTCCACCAGAGATGACGAGCACAGGGCGTTCGGGCCCCGAGACCAGCGCGGGCAGCGACTTTTACGTCCGCGTCAACCAGCAACGAGACGCTGGACAACAGGGCGAAGAGATGGAGAAACACATGGGGTTCACATTTTGGCGATTTGTATTGCACCTGCTATTCAAATTGTACACACATCACAGCGAAATTGAAATTCATTTCAACACATCGCGATAATCAAAACAGCGTGAATAAAATAATGAATACAAATATAGTACAGATTTTACTGAACGTAGAGTTTCTATCATTTGTCGTTCGATTTTTGTTTTGTTTTGACTTTATTGCCGGGTATGTTATTGAGGTATTCATGTCACTGAAGAGACTCCCATGTGGTGAGGCTGCTGGGTTTTTTAGACATTCTAAAGCGAACTCCATGGCCGCCCCTCTTTGGTTGTGTGTCATGGATCCCAGAGCCAGATGTCTTGCTGTCAATTGAATGGCGCTGGAATACTGTCTTCAGCTTTTGGAATTTATTTTTGACATTCTTAATACATGCACAATATCAAGTACTCACAAACACTATATACTGTACACACAATAGACTGTACACATGCATTATACGCTACACACACACACACACACAACATATTAATCTGTGTTTATTTCCGTTATCTCCAGCACTTGTTGGACTGTGTTGTTGTTGATGTACTTTGGTTGTGCCAGATGTCAAGCCTACACCTGGACAAGTTGGGTGCTATTTACATGACAGGAAGTAAGGCATGACGTCATCCCTGTCATCATTATATTTCGCCCTATTAAAGTGGTAATGCATGAGCTTATTTTATTAAAAAAAAAAAAATCCCAATTTTGGTATTTATCACATATGTATTTACGTACAAATATTCAGCACGCTCAAGAAGTGAATGGCAGCTGCGGTCAATTTGGTAAAGCAGCGTAGCGGAGTTCCGTCAGTAAACTGTTGATATGGATGGACATTCATAAAAAAGAACAGCACCCTCGGATGAAAAAATATCGCCACCTCCTCAAATTACCGTGAAAAACAAGTCAATAGATGAGAAGAAGGCAAACTTTCGAGAAAATGATTTGACCCTCTTAGAAAGAAGACGGGGGTAAAGCTGGATGTTGGAAAAGGAAAAAAAGTTTACAATGGAATCCCGGGTCTTGTTTTGTAATCCCTCCAATGATTTTATTACTTTAATTTTTATTACTTTAACTGTAGGGCACATCCCACTTTGCTGAAGAAGCACTGATCGAAGCCTGATTCTGCCTTAGGGCGTCTCATTGTCCACACAAGATCCCAGATCCATATTTGTGACATTGTTTTATGTTTTCTTCAATTGTGGTTAGCAAGTATTTTCACACAGTTGACAAAATTGCCCATGCTTTCTGCTACTTCACTAAAATAGCATATCCATAGAATATCAGCACTCTTATGCAGTGTTTTCCTCCAATCTTATGTAATAATCAAAGTTGCCAAAAAGCAGCCGCGGACTTACAGGAAACCCAGACCACTCAGCTACTCTTGGTCATAATACATAGAGGATTGAGTGCAGATCTGCTGCAGATGGTGTTTGGCCTCGGGCTGGTGGATTAGCGGCATTTCGCTTTTTTGTGGTATTGTATATTTTTGACTGAGGAGGGAAGGCAGACAGACATAATCCAAATACCACGAGGCCACCGCTGCTTTACTGCTACTGCTGCCGGAACGGTACTCCGAGTGAGCTAACGTCACCGTGCCATTCCAGACTGATTAAACTTAAGTTGCCCTTTGGCGAGGGTAGGACATTAGGGCAGTGGTGGTCTAACTGCCAGATGACATTTTTTTCAGATGGCATATTTGTTGCATAACGCTTCTTCTAATTAGAACAGGATCTAGAAATCATTTACACTAATATGACAAAAATATTGTGCACTAAGAGAGCTTCTGGGTGAGCAATGGTGTCTTATCTTCACTCGAACAATCTGCCATGTATAGGTCTGAATGTTAGACATAATAGAATGCCTAAGCTGTGTTTTTTGGGGTGTGGGAAACTCAATGCAAAATGGAAAAATAACTCCACACACAATGGTTCATTAGTATTGACAAAGTTGGCAAAAATATGTTCACGTACTCTATGTATGAACGTCACTCAGTCGGACGGCAATCGCCCTAGGGTGTGACGGATAAATGGACTGTAAGTTTTGGCCTTTGGCTTTATACAGATGTCTGGATAGCGAGCATCAAACATAGATGTTTCAAAATCAGTTTTTATGTCAGAGACTTCCTCAAATAGAAACACATTAGACCCAAGGACTATACAGCCACTCAGAGCTGAACGATTAAATCATGTTATCGTTTATCAATGCTGTCATTGTACAAATATAAATGAATGATGTTTTTGTGTGAGTGACAATAGTATTAATGTAATATAATCTGGTGAATTTTATCATGGTAGTACATGAGGCTTGGGCAGATTTACGATTAAACCGTCTATCGGCGATCGACTCCATGGATTACAATTGACATTGATGATAGACGTTTTTTGTTTCCTTTATCTGCCAGGAAAATCCGAGCATTGAAATGGTGTAAGTGCAGTTTACCTTGTTCTGAAACTGGAGCGGAGAGAAGGAGAGGGAGAGAGAGAAGAAAGAGTGGGAGAGCAGAGGAGGGGGGGACAGAGAAGAAAAGGAGAGGGGGGGGAGAGGGCGTGGAGGCTCTCCCAGTCTCCGCTCAGAGTTGTAACCTGTCACCACTGGTGATCAGGTCTCACTTTCCCTCTACAGTCCCGTACAGAGACTTTGAGGGGCAGGTGGTAAAAAAAATAAAAATAAAAATCACATGGACCCTCAGCTCCGGTTTTAGGCGTTTTGCCGCTTTGGACAAACAGGAGCACAGCGGAGCTGCTGTGCACACATTAAAGGTGCGCCATGGTGCAAGGTTCATGAGGTGTTCCTCATAAATATATGTTGCCCTGACAATCCGCTACCTTGACACCCATTAATGGGGGAAAAAAAAAATAAAATCGGGCCTGATAAGAAGGGCATCATGGGCTCCATGGGCCAGGTGCTTGGACACCCCCTGCAGGTACCTGCCGCTCAATATGCAAATCTTGTGATTATAATATAGAAATAAATATGTAATAAAATCTCATAGAGAAAGATTTAGATCTGTTTTCATTTCTTAGTTTCTCACTTGTATGGAAAATGAAAAACGGAAACCCAATTCGGAATTGTAGGTTTTTTTATTTCTCGGTCCAATTTTTATTTTACATTGATTTATTTTGCTTTGTTTCCTACATGTATGAAACAACATTTTTAAACGCAACTGAGTTAAGGGACTGGTCAAGTCCTTACTCCGTACTGTTTAAAAAAAAACCCATGCGTCCCCCCGTTGCTTTCTGTTGCTATGGGACTTAATTTAGTAAAAACTGGATGTTTTTGTGTAAATACTTGACTTGTAAACAATAAATCCTGCACTTCTGGAACGTTACCGCATTTGCCATGTTACATCACGTTCTTTGCGCGTGCGAACCCCACAGCGTGCATGCGCGCACCCCCGATAAAATCGTATATCGCATATCGTATATCGGTGATTGGAATTCTGCACGATCGCTCAAGCCTGTAATACATTCTTACTTATTGTCCAGCCATACAATCGGTGCCTCTACTTAACTATTGATCTCATACTGTACATGCAGCTTTTATGCATCGCTGGCTTGCACGCTTGGGACATACAAGCCACAGCTTCCACGCTTTGCAGTGCCTGGGAGACAATTATATGCTGGAATTTTTGCGTTTATTGTTATTGCTGGCATCTTTGTGGAGTCTGCCCGGAGAATCCAGCAGCGGCAAGCAAATTTGATATCCCAGCGCCGTGGAAAGTGGGTCAGGGTGCCAGGATGCTTCGTGTTATAGTGAAAAACCAGCTCAGACAAAGTCACAAAGTGACACTGGACAGAATAACAAACCAACAGGTACAGACAGAAACACAAACAGTATGAAGTATTTTTAACACAAATGGGTGTGGCTTACATGTCCATGTACATGCAGTCTTTTACCTTGGGACACAACATGGGCCACGGCTCTGACATCTCCCATGTACTGTAACTGCATTTATTTTTCTTACCTTTACCTTTTCCTACATTGATTATTTCACTTTTACCTTTATTCCTTTCAATTTTGAATGTTAGGAAACATTAAGGAAAATAAAGACTACAAGATCGGATCCAGAGTTAATACAAATTTACAGTGACTCCCCGTCATTGATGTACTTGAACAAGTATTGTTCTGGTTGGCGTAATAACTGGCAATTACATTATATTATATTGTATCATATTATATTATAAAATGATCCCTCCTCACCACCCCAGTGGCATTTCAAGGATTCACATTAAAACAGAGATACAGTATATGCCACTGGAAAATGTACACACACAGCTGGGGAGGAGTTTGCAACCTGTAAATAAACAGTAGGAATGTAGTATATTTTACCGTTTTATGGTCTATAGGGAAAGCTGTCTTCAGCCAATTTATTGTATTATTGTGTATACCACATCTACGGTAGTGTTTCCAGTGATTATAGAGGAATGGATCAACAGATACTCAGCCATCGTCTATTCTCATCAACCCTTAATCTCTGAATTTCACTAAAGCAAGGGATTGGTGAAGATTAACACTTGACAGTCTGTATAAAATATAATTCCAAATGGTGCCAATGTCATTGTTACGTGATCTTCTTGGACACAAATCAGCTTGCGAGCGTCTTCTCAGAGGAAAAAAAGAAAACAGCTTTTCACGTAAGACTTCTCTTGGCATGGTTAAGAGCAAAATTCCATTTAAGTTTGTTTCAGTCTCTGGGGAACAACATTGGACGGACTTGAGCTGATTGAGACGGTGGTGGTGGGTTCTCTTGTCACAGCAGCCATTCGTATAATCTTCTTTTGATATCTCCAGTTACTCCAACAGGTACTGATGCACTTGTGTTTGTCATTCCATGTCTTTGTTTCTGGGTTTATCGTTTTTGTTTTCACGGGCTGGTGTATTGATGGTGTACACATACCTAACATGTGAAGCCGTTCTGTAGAGTCGTTTGTTCCACATTTGCTGTGTTTTCTTATTCATTTGTCATTTTGCATTGTGATTCCAATTGATCTGCCTGTTTTTGAGCTTGTTTATTAGATATCTCTGGCCTTTTTGAAATTTCTAAGACTTGTAGTGAGACCTGTGGAATTCAGGGAATGAACTAAGTATCCTTTTTTTTAGTTGTCATGGTTCATTCATTTCATTTCATTTGAAGCTTCAGCTACTCCAAGTTGTAAAGGATGGGATAGTTTATTGATCCCCGAAGTGGAAAAAATAGGAGAATGTACACTAATTGAAAGAAGCCAAACAAACATTAATTACTTAACCCTTTCCAACAATGACTTCCAACAAAGGCTCTTAAAACATTTTTGGTTGAAATGCTACTTCTGCAACAATACATTTATTTTGTAGTAAATCCAATCATAGACAGGAATACTGAGGTTACATCTGTTGCAAGGCTCAGTGCTGCTCCTCATGCAGTCTTTGGGGATTATTCCCCTACACAGTTCTAATGGAACAGGACTGTAATAAAATTGACATGCAGCGAATTCACATCTATTCAGTTCACATTGTAACTCACTGCTGTGGATATTTTATAGGTTAATTCTGCATTAGTAGTCAGGTCAGGGCGCTGGTGTCAATATCTGGACCTCCATAGAGTCTCGGCTCAGTCGCCTGAGCATGGTCAGTCACTTGAATTCCCACTGCAAGGCTTCATGACGTCATCTTGGCTTTTTACTTTTGTTTTGTGTTTTACCTTTTTGTTTCTGACACCTTGACGTTTGGCACACACTTGAGTTTTATGTCATTTTTTTCTCAAGAAATAATGAATTAAATTGGAAATCAATTATAATATGAAACAACAATAATAACAACCATAATAATAATAACAACAACAAATATACTAATACTAGAACTACTAGAGCTACTAGAACTACTACTACTAGTACTACTAGAACTACTTTACAGTACTACAGGAACTACTATTACTACTAATACTACTAGAACGACTATTACTACTACTAGAACTACTGCTACTAACTACTACGAATAATAATAATAATAATAATAATAATAATAATAATAATAATAATAATAATAATAGTAATAAAAGTAATAGTAATAATAGTATTAATAGAAGTATTAATAATAAATTGCCACTATAAGTTATATTTGATAATGCATTTCCTTTCCGTGACTACTGCATTCCTGTGGATTGTCAGAATATGAGTATAGGCCATTTTTTCCAAAGAAAAAGCCTAGCGAGCCGTTACTCTGAACTGAGCCTTTTAAGTGGATTTATTCCTTTTCTCCTGACTCCCTAATAAGCTTTCCCTATCACACAAGCCCGCACCAGCACCGCCCCCAGACCTCAATACATGGCTGTATTCAGATTACTGACGCAGGGGGACTCTGTCATAGCAATGTCTGGATGTGATATGTGTATGCATATTTGTGTATCTCCATATGTATGTTTGTGTGCATAAGGGTGTGTCTATGAGTTTATGTGTGTGCCACATGCATGCACGCGCACAATCATGTTCTCCCCTAGGCTTTGAGCACAAACTCTTTCCTCTTAGCTTGGACTGAGGACTTACTTTCTATTGAGCTGCTATCAGCACCTCCACAGGCCTTCACTGACATTTAGGAATTTATAATAGTTTAGAAGTCAATATTTAAACAGTAAACTGTCATGATTTTTGGGTTAAACCTGACCAGTCCAGTTCCCTAAGAAATCCTAATCTCCTGGAGTAAAACTCCTGCTTTATTGAAGAAAGCCCGGTGGAGCCTGATGTATTCTGTGACAACCAAGGGACCGTTTTAACAGCCACCTGGTCCGGTTTCAGCAGTGCAAGTCCAAAGTGCCGTCATCCACCGTACTCTGGAGTTGCTCCAGTCCCTCCTGTTCTCAGGACGCGTTTCAGAATGTGCTTGGCTTTCAGACACCTCTCAATTAGACACTGCATGGCGCAGAGCCTCCCATGAATTTTAAGTAGTACCAAAGCAAAAGTCCAAATGTATTTCCTATGCACTAATAATATATACTTCTAATATATAATTATTTCTATGCCCCTTGAATGAAGTGCTTTGGAAAAAAGCACTTCATTGTAGCCTGTCATACTCACTACGGCTGGGTGGCATGATATACTACCATAGCACTTGATAGTATCTAACTGGTCTATAAATCAGGTACCAGTTATGCAGTATGCACTGCGATTGTAAACACTCATGGAATGTCTTTTCATCCAATGAAAATGCGTGTTGGGAGCTAAAAGTATAATATACTTTTTCCTCGACAGGGATTTAAAAAAAACCAATATGGTGACAGCATGCTGCTTTGCTGGTGACAACATGATGACCTCCGTCACCTCATCTGAAGTCATCATCTTAAATCCAATCTAATCTCTTAATCGTCATTATGTCACCACTCCTCAGATTATCAAAGAGACCATCCAACTCTGTGTGTGTGTGTGTGTGTGTGTGTGTGTGTGTGTGTGTGTGTGTGTGTGTGTGTGTGTGTGTGTGTGTGTGTGTGTGTGTGTGTGTGTTTGAACATGTATCTGTGTGTTCTGTGACTATCTAGAATCAACAGGCTCTTAAGGTTTGCTTCTTTGGGTCTATTTAGAGTTTAACTGTAAGATGTTACATCATGTTAATTTGACAGAGAAAGCTTTTTCATGGAGTGTGCAAATATCTGAAGGTTTCTCAATCTCATTGACTCATCTCTGGTTTACTCGGACTACAGAATGAAAAATAAAATAATGCTTTTCTATCCACTGTTTTTTTTACAAATATCTTCCTAGTGCTCAATAACTGCTGATGATCAATAACTAAAAAAAAAAGTCATTACATTTCTGAACAAAAATATATGGATTTTAATTTTTTTTGTGGGTGGAAAAATAAATACATTTGATTCAAAACTTCAATGTAATTCAGTAAAAGCCTTCTGATAGAATACACTGTGTAGACTGCACATCCCCATGCTATTGGTTCACTATAGATGTGAAAAATACAGAAATAATATTTAGTCCGCTGTTGTGACACTGTTGTGTCGGCTGATCAACTTGGGCTTGTAAGTTGCAGGAGGAGAAGGTTATGCTTAAATCTTCACTTTTGTGTAAACAAATACATTTTTTTCAATGTTGTGTCCAACTATGAAACCTTTATCTTGTGTAAGCTACTCTGTTGTAATAAATTCTGGGCAATATTTCAAGTCCGTCAACAATCATTATTGGGTCATAATCGAGTGTTTTCCTAATTAATATTTTTGGTTTGAAAAATGGAATTCTGGCTTTCCCTCTAAACAATGGAGAGGACATCTCTCCTACCCCTCTGCTTCTTATTCTGTGCTTTCAGTTGTCATCTCATTTTCTCGTATGGGCTTTTGCTTTGTGAGGTTTGATTTGTTTGCAGTTAACATGGGGGAGGAATGAGAAACATCATATTGAATTCTGATGTACTCTCATCATCATTGTAAATAAAGGCATGCGCTCAATGATTTTCAAGAATAAATAAAGGCTGAATGGATGAGTCATACTGAGGTGTATTGAAGGTTGTCATTAAATAACTCTTCCTGTAACTTTCTATCCTGTAACTCCCTTCTCCACTCCGCTACATGATGGCTCTTTGCCTGAGATAGTAAACCCTGAGGCTGAAATCCTGAGTCGTCGCAGATGGAGTCACTCAAAAGCCCTAGCAGAGCCTTTCCGGTCGTGCGTACTGTATTACATACAATTGGGGGTGGCTGTAGAGGTTATAGGTGTTTGTGTTCACGGACAGAATGGGGCGCTGCGAGGGGAATTCCCCACATAGCGCCTTTATGAAGCATCATGTCATGTCTTTGTGATGTCACAACTTCACCCTCCCTAACATTTGGAGGACGGCAGATGCAGCAAGAAGCGACAAGAAGTCATAACCCCAACCCAAAGTTGGGATCAGTTAATGACAAAGAAGAAGAAAGCACATAGACACCAACACACATACCAGTCAAGAAGGAATCATCTTCAGCCTATAGTTTAATGCACACCCTGTGGCAAATGCAAGTATTTTGCAACTGGTGCCTTGCTCTAGCATGTCTCATCATATCATCAGCTATTGTATGGAATTTATTGTTATGGTGGAATAATTATACAACACAAATTCATGTTCTGCTTGTTTGCTTTCAATTTTGCCTACAGTTGGCAAAAATCACCTCTAACCATTTATGTCTCTGTCTTCCCTCGACCACAGCCCTTGTTTCACTAGGAGAATGGGGAAGCGGAGGAATTGGAAACTACTCGAGTGACTCGGACTGTTTCTGTAAAGTCTCAATGAAAGCATCGGAGGCGCAACTGCAGTAGTGTTTGACTCCATGGCCAAGAAAGGGCGCACGAAGGGCGAGAAGCCCGAAGCGCTCATCTCTGCCCTACAGGCAGCCAACGAAGACCTGAGGTCCAAGCTGACTGACATTCAGATAGAGCTGCACCAGGAAAAATGCAAGGTATAGTATAGGAATGTGTCAAGATGCTATCAGGTCTCCCAGGGTATGACAAGCCTCTTATGTACCTAATTAAACCCCAATTCTCCCAGTATATATCACCACAAATGCTTTCTTTCAAAATGAACTGCACACCCAAAAAGCACCTCAAATTCTGCATTGCTTATGTTTCCTATGTGTTCTTTGATAGCATTATTAGGCCGAGCTGCGATTCTCCCCTGTGTTAGAAAGTGTCCTGGCTGCTACTTTTTGGCGTCACTATATTTACATTTTGGGCACAAAACAGTCATGCCACTTTGATCTTTCATCTGCAGATTAAGAAAAGCAAAAGCAGAACCAATCCAAAAATGTTGAATGCTTTGTTCTGGTCTCAAGTGCACTAGAAAAGCCCTCTTAAACTACAACAATTATATACAGTAGTTCAAATATGACCAAAATCCTCCAAAACTTAACCACAAAGGGCCATTTCCTACATTGCCTTTCCAATATATTGTGCCTCTTCTCCTCTCCTCTCCTCTCCTTCCCTCTCCCCTCCCCTCACCTCTCTACTCTTCTCCTTTCCCCTCCCCTCTCTCCTCTCCTTCCCTCTCTCCTCCCCTCCCCTCTCTACTCTCCTCCCCTCTCTCCTCCCCTCCCCTCTCTCCTCTCCTTCGCTCTCTCCTCCCCTCTCTACTCTCCTTCTCTACCCTCCTCCCAACAGGTGACCAAGCTGGAGCGGGACAAGGTGCAGGAGGTGAAGCGCGTGCGGGAGCAGGAGCAGCACCGCCACACGGCCGCCCTCACCGAGCAGCGAGCCAAGTGGCACGAGGAGAAGCTGAAGGAGCTGCAGGGGCTCCGGGAGAACCTGACGCGGCAGCACGAGCAGGAACTGGCGCGCCACGCCAAGATCAAGGACCAGGAGAACCAGCGGCTCAAGGCGGCGCTGAGCGCAATCCGCGACGGGAGCGGAGAGAAAGTGAGCAAGATAAGAAAAGATACCATGAAACTTTGTAAATTCAGAAACAGCGGAACTAAGTTCATATAAGTTTTTTTTATCCTGTAAACATTTCTCATGGGCGTTAATCATAGAACACATCCGCATGTGCAGATGCGTGTTGGCATGCAAAAGAAAGTTGTGGTGAATGCGATGGGCCTAGGTCTAAGGCTGCATATTTGGAAAGCAGAGGACATTAAATGGAGAATGTATAATATTTAAAAATGTTGAGAAATGGGGGGAAAAATGTCACAGTTACACGTCTCTCCTTTTTCTCACCTTTGCTTCTCCCCCTCCCCCCCCAGGTCCGCACGGCACTGACCCTGGAAGCCAAAGAGGACGCGCGGCGGTTCTTCGACCAGGAGCGCGTGAAGCTCCTGCAGGAGATCATCGAGCTGAAGTCGTCCAAGAAGCAGACGGACGAGGCGCTCAGCACCATGATCCAGTCCGACAAGATGAAGGCGGGCGACCTGAGGATGGAGCACCAGCATCACCAGGAGCAGATCACCAAGATCAAGTGGGACTGTGAGAAGGACATCCGCAGACTGGTACCTGAACCACGCCTCTAGAATGTTTGGCGTGTTTTTTGTGTTTGTTGATTTTTTTCACCACCAAGGTTACAGAATTTTGTAGCATTATTAAGGCCACTGAACTCAATGACTTGTCAGGAATAACACCATTTGATTTTTATTCACTATGTTTTCCCAGTGAACGCTTGCTCATTTACCGTGGTAGTCACCAGGATATGTGAAACAATTATTTGCATTACAGCTCCTATTATCGATCAGTGGTTTTCAAACTACGGGTCGCCACCTACCTACCGACCCACCTACCTGGTGGGTCACAGTACAGGGGGGCGGGGGCTGCAGGATTGCAACATTAATACATCTTTTTATGGAAAATCTTTTTTGATGCAATTCAAAATACTCCCAGGTCAGACAGTTTTGATCACACCAGCCTCAAAAATGTGGATTAACACTAAAACAAGTAGTACATATTGATGGAGCGAATGCAGGATTCTTTTATCATGCATTTGGCATACACCGCATAACATATATTGGTGGGAAATTTTTGTGGGCGAAAGCTTTACTCTACATTTGGGTGTTTTTTTAATAACTAGCTCCTATTTTACAACTGGTACTGCCTTTTTATAAAGCGGTGCCATGGTGTACAGATGCCAGTCCTCCCTTCAACTTCACTAGCCCCCTACAGTTCAATACACACGTGAACCGCAGTATTACGGTATCACAGTAGAAATCCACCGGATGCGTTGGCGCAATGGGCTACTGTGCGCCGCGCCCGTAAGCTACGTTTAAAGTGCTGCTTTCTATGGCACGTCAGTCGTGCGGGGTCTACACAAAGGCTCGCAGCATTTCTCTATTTCTCTTGAACTACGCAGCCTTTTCCATAGAACCACAAGATAAAACTACATCGAAATGTTTTAGTAAAGAGTGCAATCAATCAAGGTGTCCAGTCGGAAAATAACCCCCTGTGATGTGTCCCTCTTTATTATGGACTTCTCTTGAAGATTCTTTTGAACTTGATCTTTTGTAGGAATGAAAGGGAACCGAGTCTCGCTGGGTGATGAGCTTTTCTTTTTTTTGTCAAGTTTTACGGTTTCATGCTGTGTTTGTTTAAGTTGCCGTCTGTTGCTGCCGGAAAATGTTTCCCCTCTATATAAGAGATATCCTATGCTCCTCCCAGTCACTGTCACGTCAGGTTCACAAAGCAAAGGCGTACACGCACTGGTCTGATTGTGAGGTGTAATTTCAATAAGTTATTTTACTGTTATTATTTATGTGAAAAAAAACTGTCTATACCTGTTGTTTTTTATTGTGAAACATAACAAAAAAAATCTATATTTATATAGGAATATATGAATAAATATTTACAGAGATTAATATTTGAATTATCCACTAACCAGGATACCTCCCCTCAAATCAGATGTATGCAAATTATAACAACACTCCAATGAACTCGAACCCCCATCTCATCCCTCCTCCACTGTCATACACACAGAGCGTAGTTATTTAAAGCAGACTACTATAAAAAATTTTTTACAACTTTTAACTTAAAACATTTTTTTTTTCTAAAATATAAAGATACCGAAACCGTACCATTACCATGGCCCCAAAACTGCGATACATACCGAACCGTGAGCCCACTATACCGTTGCATCCCTCACCAGTTTTATCACTGGTCTGGGCCCATACCAATTGCTGCTAAACTGCAAGAAAGTGATTTCCCCTCTAACTTACAGTATGTGCATCATACTTTATGTCTTTGTGGATCGTTGAGGAGCTAAAGAGAAAGACTGAGCCCATTCTCCCTGCTCTCCTCACTCCAGGTGGACGAAATCAAGTCTAAAGACCGGACAGTCTTTGCCCTGGAGAAGGAGCTGGAGTCCGCAACGGGTTTCCTGCAGAAGCTGCAGCTGCAGAAAGACGCCCTGGACGAGCAGCTCTTCCTGGTCAAGGAGGCCGAGTGCGGCCTGGGGAGCCCCAAGCGAGAGATCCCTGGGAGGGCCGGGGATGGGGCTGAGCACTGTGGGAGCCCGGTGAGTGGAAACATACTGAGGGGCAAATTTACAAAAGGATTGTGTGGCTTTTGCGCTGCCTCCGCTGAGCAGACCGGGACGGGCTTTCTCCAGGATAATTACACGATTTGATCCTCTTTTTTTTAATTTTGCTGTCCTTTTTAAGCCTGTAATTAAAGTGATGGTTTTAAATGAACCTCCGCCATGCGACCAGAAATTGACCTTGCCTGTTTATAACTTTTTACACTTATGGTTTAATTAATACCAAACAGTAATGCCCAATTGTAATTTCTTTGTGGAAAACATAATGTTGACAATTAGGAACATCATAGAATCTTGGAATCATGCATAAAAATCACGCTTACTGTTGTTTTGCTATGAATTGTGATGCTGCTTAGTGAAAAAAAACAGTAGACTATGCAAAGTAAAATCTTTATAAAAAATTTCAATAATGTTGCAAGATGGACCTTTCAGAGTTATATTATATTTTCTATTGCCGAAAATGATGATTTTTGATGCCAGAATAAAATAAAATTGTATTTAAACAGCTTGAAACCCATTTCTGGGCCTTACTGTGAATAGTGCATCAGGTAAAACAACAAATCTGCGAGCTTCAGATAAAATTTAGCAAGTTGTCAATCATGCCACTAAATGTGATAAACACATATAGACATACTAGATTTTTATACAACAAATCTGTATGTACAGATTTGTTGTAAAAAAAATCTAGTTTCTGCGACGTCTAGAGAAAAGCATTTGATTTTGACATTTTCAATGATTTTTCTGGGGGGAGATTTATTGACATCATTATTAGGGCTGAGCCACAGTCAACCCTGTTAATGTGTGACACATAAATGACACATAAATGCAGGTGTTTGTCACAAGGAAACATTTATGCTTTTAATCTTGTTTAAAGGGCTCACAAGGTTGACAGTGGCTAAGCAGCAGGATAGAAGTGGAGATGAATTCCACCGTTTGTTCTTATTTTCTACTTGACCGTAATTATAGTCATTGATAAACCTTTGACCTTAATCCAACCTTCACTGGGCAAGAGATGTTTGCAGTATCAGTACAGTGGAACATGCCACATGTCTGCTGAAGATAGGCCAGACCAAATTCCTTGATGTATTTGAATGTTAAAGAAGGTGTATTTTAAAGCCGCAATGAGTAACGTTGGACAATTAGCGACAAGCCACCTAGAGCCACCTAGAGGAAGTTATGGGAACAGCACCAAATTGTCAAACGCAAAGATTTTACTCCTTCACCTTCATAAAGGAGGGGTCTCGCAACGCCGATTGTTTGGAGTTCAATGTTCATCAGTGTAAGCAATCTAAAATTGAACAATTTTGGGAATATAAGTGGAATCGAGGGTTATTTCCTCCTGAACAGAGTCCAGGCTGTACTTCCTGTTTGGAGAGAGTGAATTCTCAGCAGACATTGAGGTGCCAGAGGTCTGACTGGCGTTGGACAACAATATTTTCAAACCCCTGCCACTGTATCATGGTCAATTTACACAGTGAGGGAATCACATGTCACAGATCGCTCCTTTAAGTTATACAGTAATTACAGCGACACCTTAAAAATGTGCATGACCTTGACCTTGAAGGGTAAAGAAAAAAAAGCACTCCTGGCACAAATTGCGTAACCGCACGCGACAAGCTCTCAAGGAATAAAAGAGCATAAAACAGTAACTGATTAGGAAGAGAGTTTTTCCATTTGATTAAATATTCAATTTACAATACTGTTTCTCCTCCCCACGCTGTTTCCTCACTCCTGAGCAAACTATTTGGTTGAAGGTTAGGGTTTTCTAAAGGGTTCCTTGCTTTTACCTTAGGGTAGGTTCGCTGCTTTCCAACCCTCATTCAACTAAATTCTAACTAAAGGAAAGAGAATTATATACTAAGATATTGTTGGATCCTTCATGTCTCCCTTTCCATATTGGTTGGGAAAATTCATTAGCTCCTCGATATAGCTCGGGCTTGTCCCTCCTGTCCCTACCCAGAGCTAAACAGATGCCCCAAAGCAAATCTTTCAATGTTTCCCAATCAAAATCATTTCAAAGTGCACTGCACTTTTGTACATGTTAGGAATGTTTTGTCAGGTTGTTGCAACACAAATTCAGAGACCAGCAACAGAATCGCCACTTAAACAAGTGACTTTCCTAGATACATTTAAATTGTTTCATGACCTCTATATCAAATAAGAAAATTACATTGAAAATGGCAATTCTGTGTTGCCATCAGGACATGAGGAGAAACCAGAGACGGGTCGCTGAACTCAACTCCACCATACGCAAGCTGGAGGACCGCAACTCGCTGCTGGTAGACGAGAGGAACGAGCTGGTACGACCAATTTTTGGATAATAAAGTGAATTCTCCCCACCTGTGATCAGCAAACATGTCATGATGTTTCAAGACATGCCTAACAATAAAAACTAAAACGAGCCAATTACCACAAATCAGAGGAATGTCCTTTGTCGAAGGTTTCCCTTTCACCCAGTGAGTGCCAGTTTAGCAGGAATCGTTTAAAGTGTCTTGTGAGAAAAGTGGAATTCAAATACAGGTCTAGCGACAGAGTTCGCATTCAGACCTTAGGTTTGGACACTTTGTTGGTTCTGAGTTTGCCAGAGAAACATTGCGCTAAATGCAATGATGTTCAATTTGTATAAATGATGCGTAGCTTCCAGAGCTAGTTCTGTCAGACAACTTGACTGCGCCACACGCTTCCACGCCCTTTTTAAGCAGCCAATCCCTTTGTTGCCTGCTTTGCTGCTGCTTGCTTGCTGCCCACCTCCCCTGCATCCACCTGTTGGGTTCTACTCTTCTATATACTGGCGGGATTCGACCTCAGCACTCCTATATTTCTAGCTCACTAAGTGCCTATGTATGCTGTACACCTCGCCCGGAGTGATGAGAAGCAGAGCCCAGACCCCAAACCCAACAATGCATAAAAGATAAAGATAATTTAACAGTAATTGCTATTCTGTTATTCACTATCCAGTAGCCTTTATCCACGGGTCCTTCCTATCTTAATTTCCCCATCTTTCTACCTCTTCTTTTCTCCCCCACCTTGTATTTTCTTGACTGACCGACCTGCATCACTCTGTCCCTGTCTGTCTCTCTTTCACTCTTCCAGCTGAAGCGAGTGCGTGAGTCAGAAAAACAGTGCAAGCCGCTGCTGGACAAGAACAAGCTGCTGAACAAGAGGAACGATGACCTGACCCAGACACTACAGAGGCTTGAGGACAAACTCAAGGGCCTGGCCAAGGAGAACCTTGAGATGGTGGGGACCAGGTTCTTAATGTCCTTAAGCAGCTCTCATGCCATAAACTTTTATTTTAACCCCATGTCAATAATGTTCGTCTGTTATTTAAAACATCTGAATTATCTGCATTATGGCTGTTTTTTTGGGGTAAGATTTACCTTTTTATCAATATAAATGATTAAATTTTGTTCTTGATCTCGAATTTCATTCATATCCGGAAATAATTTGTGCTTTGCATATTATTGCCAGAAGTGACAAGAACAGGATGTACAGTGTTTTTTCAGTAGGGTGTGCTGTTGCTCCCCAAGCATAATTTGTACCGTCTCAGTCCTCTTATGAGTTTTATGAGTTGCTGATTATACGAAAAATAAATTGAAAACAATAGGAGATGATTCGGCTACTTTTGGCAATTTCTACGTTTGTCTCTCTCCACCTATTGGATAAAGTGAAAACCATGCAGCCGTCAGTTCTTTTCCCACAGTGAAGAGACTGAACAAAATGCATGATGGCTGAAATGTTTTAATTTTGGTTCATCTTTCAGTGACTTGCTGTAGATGATGGTGATGAGGATGATAAGGATGATCTGTAGGGATGGTACAGGCTGAACGACTGTCCACCTCTGATTCAGAGATGCTCTCTCTGTTTTGTGTCTGTAGAAAGAGAAGATCAGCTCCCATCCTCCCCTGAAGAAGCTCAAGTCTCTGAACGACCTGGACCAGGCTCACGATGAACAGGAGATCGCCTTCCTCAAGCTGCAGGTCCTCGAGCAGCAGACCATGATCGATGATCTGACCAGAGTGAGCGCAACTCAACCCAGATTTAGTTACCGGGCTCACCGGCTTATACACACTCACATCCACATGGCAATCCAGGCAAGCTGAACCTCAAGGAGCTGCAGGAGCTTGAGCTCGCAGCTTGTGCATTCTAATAATTTAAAGAAAAAGTGCACTCCAATTCAATCAAATATCACAATATGTCCACTTAGTTTATCCACTTGAGAGGGCAGAACAGACACCTGCAGCTTGTGATAAGTTCCAGTCTGCACCGGTACGCGCTCCATGAGAGTAGTTAAGGTTATGGATATGATTTGGATTGTGATATTAAAGATAAGATAATAATGTTAAACGGAACATGAGATATGATGAGTGAAGTCTGATTAGAGAAGAACCAGCAGAGCAGACGCGGACACAGTGAGCAGAGGAGAAGAGACACGCTCTAGCAGTAGTGTTGAAAAGTCTCTCTTTTCTGAAAAGAGATACGGCTCCCAAGCATTTATTTTATCTCTGAAATTATATGAAATATTTAGTTTATATTTATTCCACCACAAAAAAATAACATTTGTTATAATGATTTAATATGACTGGACTCAGAGTTTCTTATTGAGAAACAAGTGTTTTTCTTTACAATTCAAGACTTACAAACGTCAATACAAACATTGTAATATGTAAATTTAAAATCGAATCGTGACCTTAAAATTGAAAGTCAAATCGAATCCTGGATTTGGAGAATCCCAACACCCCTTATAAGAACAAAACCATTTGAGTTAACAGAGGTGCACTGTGAAGAAAATAGGCCAACAACGACCAAAAGTCTTTAATTCAAAGTTTTAACATTAATTGTAACTTTGATTAAATGTTTAACGTGGTTAATCACTTACCTTCTGTCTGACAAAATGGATGCCTAATGTGAAAAATAATGTGATATTTTCTAGTGCTTCACAGGCCACATCAACCTTGATATTTTGAGAAAATATTGAACATACTCTTCTGTGCTCTTATTCAGTGTGTTTCTGTTTGTTTACAAATAACTTCAACTTGGCTGAAAGGTAATCTCACCGATCACTAATATTGCATGTTGTTTTTTCCAGGATAGAGAAAAACTTCTAAGAAAGAAGAGGCATAAACGAAGTTCCAGGCCTATAAAGGTAAAGCATATTGGTGTTTAAAGGCTTGCTGGTCATTTTTCTTACATTAAATAAAAACGATTATTCGAGTCACAGTCCCCTTCTTGTTGTTTTGGTCTGTTTTTTAACATCCAAAAATAACTTTTAAAACTTGTTTAAAAGTAGTTAAAAAGTGAAGTCATTGTAATCTCCACTGAGTAAGCATAGTAAAAATAAAGAATATCTGTCTAATATAGTGGAAATGGAGCAAAACCCGGCACAGTCCTTTATTTTAACATAAAGCTGTTGGAGCTCTTACATATTTTTCCTTAACTTCCTCTTTGAAATAAATCGTAATCCTTTCCCCACTGGGATAACGCGATACCCTGACAATTTATCCGAAAAGGTTATGTAACAATAAATGTATTTGTTGGGTGACTACCTCGATTACATCATCTGGAATGGAGGGTGTCAAAACCCATCTCCCCGATCACAGTGCACATCATGAGGGGCTTTGCTTTGAGCTGCAGTCACAGATGGTTTTCTCCTCCGCAGAGGCACATCGTGGTGGACACCTTCTTTGGTTATGATGAGGAGTCCATGGACTCGGAGACCTCCTCGGTGGCCTCTTTTCGAGTTGACAGAACTCCCGCCACGCCGGACGAAGACCTGGATGAGGTGCGTGTTAATCGCTCTTCTGGGCAGGGAGAACTTGACCTTCTTGGATTTAGTTGTCTGCGGTTAACAGTTGTAAACTAGTAAGACTTGATATTACACGGCTGCGTGGAACACTCGATTCTGATTGGTCAATGGAATCATCAATAGAAGTATATCTGTGTTAAAAATGACCGCCAGGGGCAACCAATTCTCTGCCTGGTTTCAACCCCCTCATTTCACCCCGGCTACATGCTAATGCTAACAGTAGCTAGTGGCGCCATCTTATGCCACCACATGGACACTACAATGGAAAACTTGAACAGATGAATTCTTAGCGGAAGTTCTTAAACTAGACTTACTAGCCATATAATTTCAAATCAATATTCTGTCTCAATGTTTTCTTATATTTAGTGATATAGATAGATAGACCTGATCACCCTGCAAGGGGTTATTTTGCGATAATGACCGTCTCACAGCACATTATCCCTCACATAAAATATCGAAAACAAAGCTGGTACCAAAAAATAACGTGTGTATGTGTGTGCGTGCATGCGTGCGTGCGTATCCATCGAACCAGGGTCTGGCCAATGAGGAGTCAGAGCTACGTTTTCGGCAGCTGACCAGAGAGTACCAGGCTTTGCAGAGAGCATATGCACTCCTGCAGGAGCAGAAAGGAGGCATACTGGACGCTGAGATGGAAGCCAGGGTAACATTACTTTATGGACGTTAAAAACCCGCTGAGCATGTGGGAGATGCTCAAAGTTACAAATTTACAAAAAAAAAGTTGGCACAAAAGACAAGCCTCTATAGACTATTTCTCCCCAGTTTAAGAACCAATTAAGATTAAGGAGTGTCACCTAACAGCTTCGGTCAAATGTGGCCTCTGTTTACATGAATAAAGTTATAGCATCAAAAATATTAAATGGAACGATTTCATTCCCACCAACTTAATGACTCGTGGCACAAACAGCTTCATATGTGGACATTTAGAAAGAAAAACAACAAAATACAAGGAAAATGTCTGCAGGAAGATCAGTTTTTGATTATGTTTGTTTTGTTTTAGGCTCAGGAGCAACTTCACGCAGATGTTCTCAGGTATAAGGCCAAGATCGAGGACCTGGAGAAGGAACTGACGCTAAAGGGACAGGTAGGAAATTAAAACACCATGCACACCAAGTCACACACACATAAATTTGTATATGTGTATGTATGCATGCACAGAGCAATGCATACATACTGTGTATGACAAATGCATATATTTTGATTTGCTGTTTAAGAAAGTATCTATAAGTTATACCAATACTAATAATTTTTTTAACTTGTATAATCATAACAGTATATATTAACAATAATTACATGTTATAATAATTATAATAATTATTATTATAATTATTATTACTATTATTATTATTATTATTATTATCATAAGACCATTAGTTACATCGGGTCTCACTAGTCCTTGATCTGAACATATCATATATGCTTTCAGGTTATGTGGAGCTATACGGCAACTATACTATACGCTTTTATAAACTCATGGGATTGAGTTTAAACCTTCAAAGCTCAGATGAAGTTGACAGAACATTCAAGTAGAACTTAGTGACAATCTCTATATGTGACCCACCAGAGCAAAACCCGCTATTTTGCGCATTTCTAAAATCGCCACAAGCCGCCAAATGATGTTGAAAAAACCTTTTTAGAAGGAAAATTAGATTTTTCCAGATTTGTGTTCCTTTGTGGTTTTTTTTTATCTCTAATTGTATTTTCAAAAACGGAGTTTGATTTGTAAATAGTAGATAACTGTTAAACCGGGGAGTTACATATTTCCGTTAGATTACATGGGGAAACGCAGCTCACTTACCAAGACGCTGGATCAACAACGCCAATGGATCGTTTCCGTCAAGGTGAAGATCATTCATCAATATTCCATGTGATGTGAAGTCACAATGTGAAACCGTTTTGATAGAGTTCAACCTTTAAAAGGTACTACTTTTACACACACATGGAGATATTATTGTGTAGGTGGCGTATACCAACGAAGAAGACAAGCTGACTTCACCAAGTGTTAGGAAATCTTTGAGGGTGATTATCTCAGAAACACAGTTTGCTGCACCCTCATCATTAACAAGCCATAGCTTTAGAAATATTTGCTTGATTCGCAAAAGTGACACCTTATTTTGAAGCTTTGATTCTCCACTTTCAAATGACGTGAAAAACAAAAAAAGTAAGACAGCACCAAAACTACCTAAAATCTGTGGTGGGTCACATATAAGGGCGTGTGCATCATTTTAGATGTACTGTTCGATAGACTGGTGTAGCATCTGCCATTGTGTCTGTCTCGAGAGGCTTGAATCACTGAATCATTAACTGCTGAACCTCTTGTTGTTTGACCGTAGGATTCGAGATGGGTGGAGGAGAAGCAGCTCTTCCTACGTCGGAATCAGGAACTGTTAGAAAAGGTCAGACCCACATCTTGTCACAATAGCTGGCAGGGCTGATTAAAAAATAAATGCACTGTATGCAAAATGTTGTGAGATTCATTCTGGCGATATGGACACATGTATAAAGTCCTTCATCAATTTTGCCCGCTCTCTCTCTCTCTGTGCAGGTGGACAGGGTGGAGTCGGAGTCCGTCAAGCTGCACGCCGAGCTGCAAGACTCCAAAGACCAGAACGAGCTGCTGGAGTTCAGGATCCTGGAACTTGAGGTGATCCCCCTTGAAGACTTAACCAAACACATGTTTTGATCTTCAAAAGAGTCTATTGTTATTTTCGCCCAGCAACGCAGAGCAAACTCCTCTAATGCTTTCACCAAATAAACCTTCCTCTTTTGAACAAGGAATGAATGGAAATTGAGCAAAATAATTTATTCTTTTTATATAGTTTTTTTTTTTTTTTTTGGTGGGTTTGTCCTTTTGGGGCATATACTCTATATATATATATTACAGTAAGTACTAAATTATTTATATGTGTTTGAAGTTTAAGGTTTAATTTTTACTTTTTTTGATTAAATGTGTTTCATTTACAGTAATTCGGCCACATGGTTGCCATGAAATGATGTGCACGACAGTTCAGAGCCAAAGACGCTCTGGCTTGCACCGCTGCTCAGTAATCAGAGCTGTCCACACTTTTCTGAAGGCCAGCAGGTTACCATGACAGGCACACCAACAGGCAGCAAGTCAGTCACTGAGCCAAACAGCCGGTCAGCCAGAGCCATTGGCCAGTGAGGTGGCCAAATGGAGATCTAAAACAGAGGTCTTTCAGTAACGTCTCTATAAACTAGTACTGGATTACACTGCCACCTGGTGGTCTATATAAGGGACAGACTTTCCACTCCGTAAGTTGATTGGTAACTGCTTATTTGAAGACAAAACTCGTGTTGTACTTACAGACTGTTGAAAGGAACAGCAACTGTTAAGTCTGTTAGTACAACCCTGGGAAAAGATTTTACAGGCTATATGACCTCGAAAAAACCATGTCCATGTCCTCAGACGGTGCAACCAAAGTTCAAATTGTGCAACCGGAATTAAAGTGTTTTTTGTTCATGTATTTTATTTTTTAATCAAACTTTTACAATAATTAGATATGAGTAAATGGTTGTAATAAAATTGAATCACACTTTTGTTTTGAATTAACATGATTTAGCTTGATGTAGCTCTAGGCATATAACTTAGGTACTGCACACTAGAACATGTTTTTTTGAGTTAACTGAAATATATGACTCTTCTTTAATGAAATCTATAAATCCTGGTCACAGTAATCTTTCTTTTCAAATTCAAGATGATTTATTGTCACACAAAGTAGAAAATTTGGCTTGGGCTTAACCCATGCTTCAGCCGTGAAAGACTTAACATTCCACATCCAAAAAACATACAAAGTAAGGTTAATGAAAAGCACCTATAAACAAACAGGAAAACAAACACATCAATAAAAGTAAAGATCTGCACAAATCCCTTACTCAAACAAGGATGCTCCAGTGTCCATCCTGGCCTTGTCCTTTTCTTATCTGCCACTATATAAAAGTTTTATTGACACAGGGATAAATTAATTTTTAAATCTATTTAATCTGCAACAAGGGACTCTGAACCTCCTCCCCAAGGGCAGTAGCTGAAACTGTTAAGCTTCCTGACTCAGAATGGATGTGAAACCATAAGCACGACACGTAAACAATCAGGTAAGAAGTCAAAGTCCACAAGGTTTATTCCAAATAACAGGCAGGGGTGAAAACCAGGAGATCAGTCAGAGAAGGCAAACTTGTCTGACAGGGAACAGGTAGAGAATCAGGGTCCAGGGAAACAGGCAGAGAATCAGAGGGAATGAAACAGACTCTCCTTAAGCTGCTTGAGTCAAGAGACGTGGAATGTGGGATGGATGCGGAGAGACCAGGAAAGACGCAAGCAAACAGCTGCTGGGTTGATTATTTTGGCTATGGGGAAAGGCTTTACAAAGCGTGGGGCCAGCTTTCTGGACTCAACCCGGAGGGGTGAGTCCCACGTAGAGAGCCAGACCTTCTGTACCAGAGTGTAGGTGGGAGCCAGGGTGTGGCGGTGATTCGCTGATCTCAGATAGCGGTCAAAGGTGTGTAGTAGAGTGGCACAGGCCTGCCCCCAGGTACGTTTGCACCGTCAGATGAAGGTTTGAACAGATGGGATGCTGGCCTTGCGTCCCTGCTCGGGAACAGAGGAGGCTGATAGCACTGGGAACACTGAAATGGAGAGAGGCTGGTAGCAGAGCAGGGAAAGGACAGAATCTCCTCTGGCACAAGAAAGGGCTTAAGTTTTGGTGTCTTTGATCCCGGTCTGTATGAAAGAGAAAAGTCAAATTGATTAAATAACAGTGCCCAACTGGCCTGTCCAGTAATCAGCTGCTTGGCTGACCAGATGTATTCAAGGTTCTTGTGTTCATTCCAGACAATGAATGGTTGCTCAGCTCCCTCCAACCAGTGCCTCCATCCCTTCAATGCCATCTTGACTGCCAACAGCTCCCAGTTCCCAAAATCATAATTGCTCTCTGCAGGGGATCCGTATTTTTGGGAGAGTATGGCCCCTACCCCCAAATCTGAGGCGTCTACCTCCACCACAAACTGATGGGAGGGGTCAGGCAGGTTAAGAATGGATGAGGAGGTGAACCTTCTCTTTAACTCACAGAAGGCCTTGCCCACCGCGGTTGACCAGATGAAAGGAGAACTTGGGGAGATCAATGCAGTTAGTGGTGCCGCCACCAGGCTATAGTTCCGGATGAACCTTCTGTAGAAGTTGCCGAACCCCAAGAACTGCTGCAACTTCTTCCTGGAGGCCAATACCGACTGATCCTTGGCTTTGTCCATCAGCACATTCCCTTCAGCAATCACAAATCCCAAAATGGAGACCTTGGGTGCGGGGAATTCACACTTTTCGGCGTTTTTGAAGATGTTTTTCATTCGTCCAGGTCCAGCTTTGTAAACATGGTTGCCTCCTGCAAGAGTTCAAAGGCAGAAGATAGGAGTGGAAGGGCATACATGTTTTTCACTGTTTTATCATTCAGACCACAGTAGTCAATGCAGGGTCACAGTGACAGGCCTTTTTCCCCACAAAGAAGAAGCCCGCTCTGGCTGGAGATGAACAGGGTCGAATATTACCCGCCACCAATGACTCCTGGACATAGGCGTCCATGGCTTTCATTTCGGGGATGGACAGGGAGTATATTCCGCCCCTCAGGGGCATAAAACCAGGAAGAAGCTCAGTACCGCAGTAGTAGGGCAGATGAAGTGGAAGTAAGGTGGCTCGAGCTTTGTTGAACGCCTCCTTCAGCGGCAAGTGCTCAGGAGGTTCCCCAGAGAGGTCAGGGAATTCAGCAGGAAGAGAACTAGACACAGAAGATAGAGTAGATCTGAGGCATACTTAGTTGCAATATGAACCCTATTGTAGAATGGAACCCGTTCCCCAGTTGATCTGTGGATTATGTTTCAGGAGCCAGGGGAAACCAAAGATCACCGGTAGTTGAGGAGAATCTATCAGGTGGAATGTAACAGTTTCATTATGATTATCTGATATGCCAAGATGTACAAGAATAGTACAATGAGTGACGTAGCAGATAAGGTGACAATCCAGAGCTCTGGCGTAGATGGGTTTTGACAGAGGCTCCCAGAGAATTGCCAGTTGTTCTGTCAGGATGGAGTCCAAAAGATTAGCCTCAGCTTCAGAGTCAATGAGGCCAATCCCAGCTGAGCAAGGAGTGGGGGATGACAGGGTCTTTCGGAGTGCATTGTACAGCTCACCAGAGCCCTCTGGTTGATTGATGAGCCCCTCCTACTGGACAGTTGGACATGTAATGACCACAGTACAGACAGTAGTTCTCCCTCTGGCGGCGGTATTGTTCCACTGATGACAACTTAGTCCTGCAAAGCTGCATTTGCACCGCCAAATCAATCAATGTAGGATCTGCCAAAGAAGGAGGAGGCGATTCTAGTGGTCGCAGAAGACCTTGGATGCGTCCTCTCACGCCTCCGCTCCCAGAGAAGTCAGTCAATGCGGATGGCAATGAGAGTGTTCAGATCAGAAAGCCTGTGGCTCCAGCCAGCGATGAGGAATTCCAATTGCTCTCTGCTGCGGGAGTCCCAAACTCAATGGAATAGTCGATAACTCGATTGCCCCCTCGGACCAGGTTAAAAAGATCAGAGGCTGCCTCACGGCCAGGTGTAGTGTGGTCAAAAACCCTCCGGAGATCGCCAGAGAATGCTGTCACTGAAGACAGGGGTCTGACTGTTCTCCCACTTAGTAATGCCCCAGTCCCGAGCCCATCCCATGAGATGCGTGACTATGAAAGTCACTCGTGACCTCTGGGTGCGATACCTGAGAGGTTGCAGTTCAAAAGATAGTGAGCAGAGTGTGAGGAAGCACCAGTAGGTATCTGGAGTGTTTGGGAGCAGAGAGGTGAGGTTCCGGACAGAAAATGGCATGAAAAGGAGAACTGGTAGCTGATGCAGAAGCCGTGTTGGACTGATCAGAGTGAGCCACAGAATCTCTGAGAGCCTCCAAACATTCTTCATGGCGTGCAGAGGATTTCTGGAGAGCCCCTGCAATGGCGGTGAGTTGTTGGTCGTGTTAGTGTAGAGCACCAGCCTGTGCCAGCTTCTCTCGTCTGACAGTTGCTGAGTCAGCTGGGTTAATTTCTGGCCAGAAATGAACCCAAAAAAACAATTGCATTGTGCTGTAACGCTCACTGACCCAGAATGGATGTGAACCCAAAAGCACGGCACAAAAACAATCAGATAAGGAGTCCACATGGTTTATTCCAAATAACAGGCAGTGGTCAAAACCAGGAGATCAGTCAGTGAAGACAAACTCATCTGGCAGGGTACAGGCAGAGAATCAGAGTTCAGGGAATCAGGCAGAGGTTTAGACGGAAGGTACAGTAAACAGATAGTAGTACGGGAAAGCTCAGCGTAATGCAAGAGACAATCTGCCAGAGAACAAAGAGAAGTGGACTGGAATTAATACTGAGGGCCTCAGGGAATGAGCTGCAGTTTCGGAAACCAGGTGAAGGGAAGGGAGTGACAGCAAAGCAAAAGGGAGTGGGCGGATCTGAAATGACCAGATGGAAATAAAACATGAAAATAAATACAAAACAAATATAGGATGGTTACTATCCTATTGGCTTGCCTTAGAGTAGCCTGATTGTAAGTAGATTGCAAGGATGGATGCTGTCTTACCCTTATAATCTTCCATGCAGTCTGCATCAATTGGACCAGTTTAGACTTAAGTTGCACGGAGAGGTTACCAAACCAAGCTGTGAGCTGTATCTGATGGCTCTCTAAAGCTGCTTTAACACATGCACTACAACCCTTAAATAATCCTGACATTTCCTGGAGGACCTGTATGTGTGAACCAAATCATTTGGACTGGACATTACCCGGACTAGCCAGGACCCTAGTACAAAGTCTGCGTAATGTCCAATTGAGCCCATGTGTGAACAGAGCAGGTGACTGTCCGGAGAATTCACAGCGACCTAGTGAGCCTGTCTCGTGACCATGATGCCTCTATCATGCGGCAGTTATTTACCTTTGTGCGTATCGTCATGCATGGAGCGTAACTGCTTCGTACTCCTTTATGCTTTCCTTTATATTCCTTTCCACTCTTTCGTTTATATTACATCCAAATACATGGAGTATCAACGGAATAAAAGATAGGTCTGTACCATCGTCCGCCATCTTGGGTATGCTAAAACTCTGCAGCATCATTGCGTCACATCCTGCCTCCTGCATGTTCTACCCAGGCTCCACCCCTCATCGATACCAAGCAGAGTATTTCCAGGTAGTGTAAACGCGTCAAACATGGAGAATCTCCAATTGTGTGCTGCATGTGTAAAAGAGTAACTCCGGACAATGTCCGGACATGATTATTCTATTATTTTATATTCTTATTATGCATGATTACTCATTGTCTGGAGTTCATTTGTGAAAGCAGCTTGACTGATAAATGGTAAGTCTGATAAACGACTAACATAATTTTTTGATCAACATGTAGAACTCTTTATGACGTAGGAAGTGCAGTCGTTGTTATCTCCTACAGAGACTGTCAACATGGGTGTTCCAGGTTAATGAGTTGTCAAGGAAAACACCAAGAATCGATGAAGAGACCTATGAGATGGTTTCATCGTGGATGACCAAAAGCCTGTGGTCGCCAACTCCCCTGGGGTCAAACACCATGCCCTCAGTCATTTTTTCCATTCAAGACAAGGTGGTTCTCATCACACCATTTTAAAAACCTTTATACCTCTAAATAGTGGTCAGATAGATCGCTATCCTTTTTCGTTAAAGCTAAGATGGCAGTATCATCTGAGAAATTAATGATGTGATTGTAAGGGTTATAGCTTTTACACTGTTAGTGTACAAGGTAAAAAGGACAGGTGAACTGATACAACCCTGAGGAGACTCCCGTGCTCAAGATTCTAGGTTCTGAGAGGGTACCATTAACAGGAGTGGTTAGAAATGAGTGGTACCATCTAATAATGAAAGGGTGGACAACAAGGTCATTCAGCGTCTTAATTAAAAGATGCGGCTGTACCTTATTAAATGCTGAACTAAAATCTACAAATAAAAGAAGTACATATAAGGTAGAATCCTCTTAAGTGCTTAGATATAAAATGTACCATGTACCATGTACCATGTACCATGGTGTATGTGGATGCAGATCCAATGACTGCCTTGTAGGCCAGCATCAACGATTTCAACTTGATGCGGGCAGCTACAGGGAGCCAGTAAAGAGAGATGAAGAGAGGCGTGACATTTGCACGCTTTGGCTGGTTGAAAACCAGGCGCGCAGCTGCATTCTGAATGATCTGCAGTGGTTAAACAGTGCGCGCTGGTAGACCAGCCAGTAGAGCATTGCAGTAGTCTAGTCAAGAGACGATAAGCGCCTGGACAAGGAGCTGTGCTGAGTGCTCCGACAGATACTGACTGATCTTCCTGATGTTGTACAGAGTGAATATGTAGGATCGAGAGACAGGAAAATAGACCAGAGAGCTGGTCGTCAATCACTACCCCAAGATTTCTTGCAGGCACGGACGGTATAAATGATGGCGAGCCAAGCTGTATGTTGTGTGGAATGGTTAGGCTTACCAGGATGATGAGTTCTGTCTTGGAGAGATTCAGTTGGAGGTGGCGGTCCTTCATCCAGACAGAGATGTCTGCGAGGCATGCCGAGATTCTTGCAGTGACCGTGGTTTCCCCTGGAGTAAAGGAGAGGTAGAGCTGGGTGTCATCAGCTGGATGACCGATCCCAGTGAGGAGGTGTACAGTGAGAAGATGGCCGAGCACAGATCCATGTTGGACACCGGTCCTTACCTGGTGAGACTCTGGCACCTTTCCCTTCCACGACACCCTGTAGGATCTACTTGAGAGGTATGACTCAAACCATCTGTGCCATAGACAAGAGAATAACTGAGCTGTCCTACATTTAAACAGGCTCAGCAGCAATTATTGCATGATATTCAAACAAGGTATTATTGCAGAGTGAGAGGAGTGGAGTGGATTTTCACTTCTGCGAGATAAGCAAACCTGTCCCTCCTCACCCAGTCAAGGGAGGGGTGTGGGAGAAGGAGAAGTGGGTCGAGAGGGCAGCAGGGGTTTCTGAGTTCTCTGTGTGAATCCAAGTTTCTGTGGTCAATAGCTGGTCAATCTCTATAGTTCAATAAGCACACGTGAATTGCGGTGTTGCGGTATTGCGATATCAAGGTAGAAGTCCACTGGACGCGTAGTGTACCGGCGTGTCATGCTGTATGTGCTGCTTCCTATTAAATCCACTGTTGGAGCTCCACCGGACACGTCAGCCGTGCGGGGTCTGCACGGAGCCACGTGGCATTTCTTTATTTTTGCAGAAGAGGTAGTTTTTTATTTCACGCTGAGCAGCCTTTTCAATAGCAACACGAGATAAAACTAGATAGAATTGTTTTTGTAAAGAGTGCAATCAATAAAGGTGTCCAGTCAGAAAATAAACCCCTGGAATGGCCGCATCCCTAAGAGCATCAGGGAGAAAGTGACACACGGATCGTCAAGACCTTTGGAAAGGGAGACAGGATCGCCCTGATCGCTCCCTCTCCACGCCCCCCCCCTCAGGATGGCGCCCTAGGCGGCCGCCTACAGTGTATCGCCTATAGGAAGAGCCGGCCCTGCTTGTTATTTATGGCAGAGGACTATAAAAACATTTTAAAAACAACTCTTAAATATAAAGATACCAAAATGGTACTGTTACCGTGGCCCCAAAACCGTGACAAATCGTGGGCCTACTGTACTGTTGCATCCCTGGTATCTAGAGCCACTTTTTGACGTAGATTGTTACTTTTCTGGCTCTCTACGTAACAACATTTAAAAGATATGTGAGGGGGGGGGGGGGGATAAGGATAAAGAACAATTTTGAAGTTTTTTTATCTTGTTGTCAGACTGTTCAAAAACAATTGGCCATAATGTAATTGTACCTAAGGTAGAACGCTCTGCTTCAGATGTTGAAATACATGCATGGATCGGATCGTGAATGAATAAAGGACAAAGAGATGATGGAAACTTAGGAGTGATATGTATGAAGTGCTAAAAACCTGCCTTGTTGAAGAGTTCACTTCAATTCTGTAATTAATGATTCTTTTATAGGAGGAGGAAAGAATTTGAAAAAATATATATTTTAAATGAGAAGTAATATAATGGGGGAAAAACACGGCAAACAATTGATGTTCAACGATATTGGAAGAGCTGTATTACAGTATTGGACTGTATTCTTGAAAATCAATGAATGGAGTTGATTTTTTGAAAACTTAAAAATTTGTAATTAAATGGGAAAATACCTGCATATCCACCCGAAGTACCTGGAACTTTTAGTCCCAGGAACTTTTTTCAAGGAACTAAAATGTTCCTTCAGCCTGTTGTCTGCGTTTCCACCGCAGTCTAAAGACCTGTGAAGATTATGTAAATGAGTCTACTGACATATGAAAAAACTATACAAGTACTCCTCACTTTACGACCGAGTTCCGTTCCTAGGATCAGGTCGTTAAGCGAATTGGTCGATAAGCGAGCGGGAACGAGACTGAGACTGAGAATGGTGATGAGATGTATACAGTGTATATAGTATATATAGTGTATATAGTATATAAAGGGTGATGCGCAATGAGATGCTTGACGCTGAGACGCTGCGCACGCAGCACGCACGCCGAGGTATTATACACAGCGTACAACACAGCCTGGTCAGAGAGCTGGTCGTGAGTCCGAACAGTCCTTAAACAGCTGGGTCAGTTAAGTGAGGCGTGTACAGCAAACTGCTCAGGCACAGTAGGTGGCGGTTATGCAACCAAAGTGAAAGTGGAACATCGCTTTGGTTGGTTGTCTTTGTATTTATTCCTTTGTCCCTGTATTTACTGTCAAAAAAATGTAATCACAATCAAGATTTAATTATCAAGTTTGAAAAAGATTGTAAAATATGGGAGTGTGTGTGTGTGTGTGTGTGTGTGTGTGTGTGTGTGTCACGCACGCACTCTGCCTTTTTTTCGTTTTCTGTTTTTATTATCGGAAAATGGGTCATTAAATTTTTTTTATACAAACGGAACATTTTTAGAGCAAAAAAACTAACTGTTCATAAAGTTGGTTTGTGGCTCCAGATTTGAAAAGAAATGAAATGTTGCGAGTACTCGACCAATCAGAAATGTTCAGCACTGCAAGCCCCACCCCCAAAGTTCCTGGACTTTTGAAAAGTAGTACCCCCGAGGAGGGACTTTTTGTTTCCTGGGACTTTTTTCCCGGAACTTAATTTAGACCCTGGGGGTGCAGTTCCGCCAAAGGTTCCTAGTTCCTGGGGAAAGTTCCTGCCATGTAAACGCGGCTAATGACTGAGAAAATGGCCGCGAATCTGCTACTCAAGTTGAGTCGTCCTTGAAACCCGTGGAATCACAAAATAAGTTCTTGTCTGAGAAATACCACATTGGATTATAAATCTGGATTTCACTTTGCACTTGGACATTTCTTAAACCACCAACTAAATACCATCTTTAAACCATGTTTTTGTTTACAATGTGGGTTCTTCTTTCTTTCGCAGGAGCGCGAGAGGCGGTCCCCTCCCTTCAACCACCTGAGGATGCATCCGTTCTCTGAGGGCGTCAGCGCACTGCAGATCTACTGCATGAAGGAAGGCGTCAAGGTAAGTGTCCCAAAAGTGAGTGTGTGTGTGTGTGTGTGTGTGTGTGTGTGTGTGTGTGTGTGTTTATATATATATATATATGTATACATACATACATACATACATACATACATACATACATACATACCTACATGTATCAAAAGCGGAGTGTAATTGCATCATTATTTCTATATTAGCATGGAAAGTGGCATCCACATATTTTGTGTGTGCTAAACTATTGCTTATGTCAAATATTTGTTCATACTAGAACATTTTATTGTGATCAAGCAATAGTCAGGTAAAATTAGAGATTTGATATTTCACTTTCACTTTTTTTATTCTCTACAGGATGTGTGTATTCCTGATCTGATCAAACTACTGGACATCCTTGGCGACAATGGAGTAAGTTGTGTGTGTTACCAGTACATTTATTTTGTAAATACCAGTACCTTAGAAACATTTTTAATGAAATGATGACGAGACTATTGACCTCTTCTGCTTTTTGTCCAGAACCTGCGAAATGAGGAGCAAGTGGCTATTATTCAAGCCAGCACGGTTTTGTCGCTTGCTGAGAAGGTGAGGTCTGACACGAGCAGAGCTGGACGCTTCTCAGGTGCAGACTGACCACACGCCACTTTGACCTCTGCTTTTCTTGCTTTTGTCGCCCCCTAGTGGATCCAGCAGATCGAAGGCACCGAGGCCGCCCTGCACCAGAAGATGATGGACCTGGAGATAGAAATGGCAAGTCAGCTCAACCCTGCAGTTGGGATAACGTCGCTCTTTAAACATAATACACAGATTCTACAGCAATGAATAATAGCAGTGCCGCTCTATTTCACCCCTCGTTGCCTACAACAAATGTAGCTTCTGCTTCTGTGTCAGGGGAAATGTTTGCCGGGTATTGGGCATCGAAATATTTCAATTTTTCACCCCGTTCACCAGATTATTTATTTTAAAGATCTTTGAATTAAATGTTTCTGAGAATAAATATTTTATAATAAAAACATTTTATTGCACTGGGGGAATTTAACAACATTTAAACACAGACATGATATCACAACAAAATAACAGTAACATCATGTCGTACAAGAACTACAAGAAATGGTCATATCATACAACTGAATAAATAAGTGACCGTTTGACTTTGTCTGCATGCAAAAGGGAGCCTTCAACATACTTATATTTATAGGCTACAATGGCAGCTTCTGCTGGTATGGGCTGGTTTTGAGCTAATTTTCATGTACAAGGCATTTCTCTATCTACAGCATTATTATTATCTATATCGATCTACATTTCTCAAATGTAGATCGATATAGATAATAATAATAATGCTATACGTCAGTATGGACACAGCTAATAATGGATGGGTTACGCTTACTTGTTACAGTTTTATTACAGAATATTGCACAGTTTATTACATAGTTATGCGCACTGATGTTATACTGACAGCTGCCAGGATGATGCATTATATGACTTGTCATTTTTCTTTTCCTTTACTTTCCCCTTCACCTTGTTCAGGAGATGTTCTGTAAGCAGAAAGGATATTTAGAAGAGGAGCTCGACTACCGTAAACAGGCCCTGGACCAGGCCTATATTGTATGTATGCTGCATGTATGTGTTGTGTATATACTGGTTGGGTGTGTGTGTGTGTGTGTGTGTGTGTGTGTGTGTGTGTGTGTGTGTGTGTGTGTGTGTGTGTGTGTGTGTGTGTGTGTGTGTGTGTGCGCACTATGTGTGTGAGCACTATGTGTGAGCACTATGTGTGTGAGCACATGTAATCCGATGTAGTAACAGCTGTTCTCTTTCTTTCCTTAACAGCAAATCCAGGAGTTGGAAGCCACGCTATATAACGCTCTGCAGCAAGACAAGGTGATTACATGCAGTATATATAATTCTGTTGGAAATGTTTGTTATAACATGCTTGTAAGACCAGATGGGTGTAGTTAATCAGATGGTAGTAGTATGTAGGATGGTATTTTAGGTATTTTACAGTTAAAGTGAGTAAAAGTATCGTACTTGTTTCATTGGGTGTATTTAGTTAGTTGTAGTCTAGTTTATTGTAGTGGGTATACTGTACTGTGATGATTCCCTCCCTGCGGGGGGCTCTTTTGTTTAATTCAATCATAACGGTAGCCACTCCACCGCGAGGAGATCACTTCTGAAAAACAGCCCAGTGGTTGAGAACCTCTGCTCTGCGGAGCCTGACACAGTGGCGTCAGTGGAGTGGAGATGGTTCCCTCTCCATTGCGCATTTACGCCACTGCTGCACTTACCTGTTTTATGAATTGTCCGTCTTAAATCAATTTAAAACGTAAAATAATTGTCGGACAGTAGATATTTTGATTTAAAGTGTGTCATGAAAATGAAAAATTGTCAGGAAATCCTTGGGGGCGCATCGCCTTCCACCGCCAAGGTCCCCTGCAAAATGTATTTTACATTTACATTTTGCAGACGCTTTTATCCAAAGCGACTTACAATTATTCAAACACCGACGGACGCAGCCATCAGGAGCAATGAGGGTTAAGTGTCTTGCTCAAGGACACTACAGCCTGCTAGCAGGAGGAGCCTGGGATTGAACCAGCAACCTTTAGATTACTAGATGACCAGCTCTACCTCCTGAGCTACCGTCCCCCGTCCCACCGTTTTATTGCAGTTATACTCTACCTGGTATTTGCGAAACAAAATCACTGAAGTGAAAGTTCACAAAACTCACAAAACTATATTGTTACGTATCCGTTACGTATCATTTTTTAGTGGACTTGGACTACACCACTGATTTGATTTTAAGAAAATGTTCTTCCTGAGCTCTTTGGTTGACATTGATTCGTCTTTGCCATGCTTTACCAAAATAAAAACTTCGATCCCATTTCGGGCTCTCCCCTCCTCTGCAGGTGATCAAGTACGGCGAGCCGCTGGACGAGCTGCAGAGAGACGAACTGCGCACGGCGGTGGAGAAGCTGCGGCGGCAGATGCTGAGGAAGAGCCGGGAGTACGACTGCCAGATTCTGCAGGAGAGGATGGAGCTGCTGCACCAGGCCCACCAGGTCTGTCCAGGTCGTGTGTGTGTGTGTGCGTGCGTGCGTGTGTGTGACAGAGAAGATAGATCCATGGATACTTTCAGTGTCATTTCATTTCAGTGTCACAGCAGCTCACCTCAAAATAGGCTATAATAATAAGCCAATACGAATATGAATAGAAATAAATTAAACAATATAAACCTCAAAGTGAAATGGAGGATGCAAAAGTGTGAAAATATACAATAACTCTCACCATCAAAAATAAAATACAGTTGAAATATAGCAAGATACAATAAACCTGTACATATAAACCTAAAAAGTAGAAAAAAACAATAAAAATTACCTAAAAAAATAAACAAGAAAAATGGTCAGTGTACAAACCTAAACACTAACTCGAAGATGGATACATTTGCCATAAACCTAAGAAGTTAACGATAAAATTAACTTAACAATAAACCAGAAAAATGAAACTAAAGATAAACAATGAACAATGTGTGTGTTGCGTGTGCATATCTGAGCGTGTAATTAGACGCTAATTAGATGTGTCGAAGTCAGAACAGCTTAGTCAGTTGTGTTGGGCTACAGCAAGTGAGATTCCCCCTGTGTTTTGAGCCAGTCAGGTTTGATTTAGGTTTAAGTTTGCTTGTTTTTTGTTCTTTTAACATTTCTTTTACTTTGTATAAATTTAAATTGTAGATTTTTTTGCCTTTGTTTGGCTTTGAAGGCTTTTTGTCGAAGAATATTATATATGTTTTATGACAAATGCAATCAAACATAAGAAAAATCCTGAAATACAGATGAGAAGATGCATAATAACGCACAAAAAATGAACATGCAAACAGAATATAAAATACAGATTATAAGTATATATAAATAAATAAATCTATCTGTGTGTATATATACTTATATAAATAAATAAAATAATAAATACATATTTAATTTGAATTGACTGAATAAAAAGAAGAGAGATGTTTCATTTAGTTTCAAATTCCCAAATAACCCATTATGAGTCAACACTGTTCTGCGTTGCGTACTGAAAACATACGTACTGTACATAGTGGACACCTCAGGTGTCACCTGATGGAGGTAAAAGCAAACATTATCGGCTTGTGTGATTGTGACACTGACAGATGTTTTTGCAGACCTTGTTTTCTTCGGAACGTGAATCCTGAAACTAGACATCGATAATGTGAGATCGATGTTGGCGTTCATTAATAACGGACGTGATTCTTTTCAGCGAATCCGTGACCTCGAAGATAAGACAGACATCCAGAGGAGGCAGATAAAGGACTTGGAGGAAAAGGTAAGCTACGCTGGATTCATGATGGATTTGTGCATGTACCCTTTCTTTCATCAAGCAGTCGAATACTCGCACATTGGTTACAATAAGTACCAGTTTAATGCAAATACTGATTTGGCAATTTCTGTATATTTGAACTTGTTCACACACATGTTTTAGCATCTGGAACGTCATTATAAGCCTCTTAAACTCAACTTCAACCAAACGGCCTTGTTGTGAAATCACACTCAGAATGAAATGACAACCACACTTCCAAAAGTGAAAATCCGAGAGGTTCCGCCATCTTTAAACTGCTGTTTAAACTGTCTGTGCTGCGACTAACATGTGTCGAGTGTTTTTTCAAATTCTCTCTTTGTCCCCTCTGCTCCCTCCCTCATCCAACTGTCTTACTCTCCCTCTCCGCTTCTTTCTTTCTTTCTTTCTTCCTGCCGTCATTTGCCCTGTCCAGTTTCTCTTTCTTTTCCTCTTCTTCTCCCTCGCCTTTATCCTTTGGCCGTGAAACGCGTGGCGACTCCCGTAGCCGAGGTGAGTCCCGCAGGTTTTGAAGGAGGTCATAAAACAACATCATCATCATCACCATCATCATCACCGTCATCAATACTCATCTTCATCCTCTGTCACCACAGTCATGTTCCTCGGATCTCGGTCAGAGTTAATGTGGCGGCCTAATAACGTACACGGTTTTTGCCAAAATGCAATGGGTTAGAAGTGCAATCCTGAAAACACCTGAAGGTATTCTTCTCACTGGGAGTCAACCCTAGTGATGTTTGCAACGGAATCTTTTAAATGGACCCTGTATTGAGAGAATAAATTGGGTTCATTTGCGGTCACAGAAGAACGTGGCTGTGATCTCAATACTGGAGCGATTGAAAAGATTCATTTGGGTTGACCCCTAATGATTGGAAAATAAGGCTTAAGGTAAAAAAACACACACACAGAGAGTTCTCCTCTGTGTAATAGTGGAGTAAAGTCTAGCTGCAGCTTAAAAGACTGTGAGGTCATCTTTCCCAAAACTGATGGAGGCTTTGAGGAGAGGATGTTGGAAAGAATCCGTTCCTCTCGAGTAAACTCTCAAGAGCCTGAGACTCCGAGCACACGTGTGTGGACATTTTTGAAAATGTAGGACTTTCTCTGCGTTTTTCCAGGTCCACACGAAAAACTGCGTTTTGAGGTCACTGGAAAGGATAGTTTTGGAAAACGCCTTCCAGGTTGGGGATTTTTCAAAACTCTGTTTTCCATGTGTTTGTGTCCACATGTAAAACAGAGCTTGTTGAAAACGCTTTTCGCAAACACCGTTGTCTTATCCACCGTGTCTCCATTAGAAGTTTAAAAATCTCCCCAACTCCAGGAATCGTGCCCATACAGTATTGTGTATAAATATTATGAAGGAGCTCAATAGACATGCTACAAATTTTCTGTTTTCTGTTGTGTTTGACATCAAGTTTTATGAGATCTTATCACCCAGACTGGCCTGGAGTTATTTTGTGACCGTTTTACATGGTTTTTGCGTTCTCGTGTGGACGAAAATTTATTTTTTTTAAAACAAAAGGGAAAAATGCATTTTCTGAAGAATCCGTTTTCCTCTGAGCGTGGCCTGAGTCTCTACCAAACCTGGAAGTGGTGAACTACCAAGGGCGCTCTTTATCGTCACCTTTGCTTTCTTTACACATCTTTTTTTCATGTCATCCCTCCTGTCTTTCCTTTCCGATCGCCTTCATTTCATTCGCCCTCTTTGTTAATGGTTTAGTGTTTCTTTTTACGTTGACAAAATGCCTCTAAGAAAGGTCACAAAGGGTCATCAACATCATGGACTTTCTTTTTACTCATTTTAACTGAAATGCATTCACTCCATTGTATCTTATCAGCACCGCTCATTTAATACGACTGAAAATACCGTATTGACTCTAATATAGGTTGACCCTGATTATAAGACCACCCCCATTTTTCAAGACAGATTTTTGGAAAGACTTTTTGGAGACCAAATCTTGTTCCAAATCATTGTTTCAAATAATTTTATTTGAAAATATTAACAGCATGCAGTCGTACGGAGAATATGCAGTAGCCTATGTGCGAACGTAATGCAGAACCAAAGCTCACAAGACTGAGTGACACACAGGAGCTGGAAGACCCGCCTGCTTCTTTTGAATCAACCGTGGGTGAACATTTCGGGTTCCCAGTGAACTAGGACAGCAATGGAGTGGTGGATCAGACGAGGACGGTGTTGGCGTTGTTCGAAACACCCCTCCTAATGCACACGTTTGTTTTTTTATTATTCTACTGTATATTGATTGACATTTAAAAGTCCAGACCCTGAATGTAAGACAACACCATTTATTAGGCATATCCAGGAAAAAAAACTGTTTTATATTCTGGTCAATACGATAAGTTTAAAGCTGATGCATGTCGCTGTAAAACATCCACCCGTACCAAACATCCACCCCATCTACCAACATCTAAAACCAAGGAGTTGGATAATAACGCCATAAAAATGGTAGAAAACACGGTGATTCTACAATATTAAAATGGAAAACATGTCGTCCACTATCCCTCAAAATGCATAGAAACGGATTAGGAATCATTTCACAGGTCCGAGTATGACTGAATTAGGCCTATCCCTCTCCTCACTTAAAGGGAAACTCCATCTTTTAAGAGGCTGAGAGGTGTAGTATTTCCTGCATTTCACGAGAGCTAGGCTGGTCAATCCCCTCTGCAGCCATGCATTGCACTAATACAGTTAGCATGCGGAGACACAGGGATTAAATTGACATTGAGCTTCTCGCCTGAATCCGGGTTGGATGGACAAAACGTGAATTCCCTCCCATGCAGAGTATCCCTTAATGGGAGATTTAAGGAAATGTGTTCAGCTATTTTAAGAATTACCTGCGTTTTTGGACCGTACAATGGACCTTCAGACCTTTAGTGGGAAACAGGAGATTATTTATTACTGCAAATCTCTTAATACATAGAACGTACCTTTTGACATAGTGATTACAGGGCATTTAACCTCATTTCAGTTGATGCCTCTTGTCTGATTTCGATGTCTCTCTCTCTCTCTCTCTCTCTCTCTCTCTCTCGCTCTCTCCCAGATGGTGTGGCAACGTGGAGACCTTGTTTGTGACTGCAGTGTTATTTCTTTTTGTGGCCAAGTGTGGAGTGTTGAGTGTCGCAGTGGCTGCAAACGTTGTGGAAAAAGTCGTGGCCACTGCGGGTACGTGTGTTTTTCGGGGGAGGTGTGGAAAGCATGGAACCCTGCGTGTGGAAAGCCCCAACGGTTTCTCTGTGTGTGGAAGGAGCTGCTGCCGTCGCAGAACCTCCGACAACTCATATCTGACGAAAGCAAAATGAATACACGCCCACACACACAATTATACTGTACATACACATACGCACACACCCACTTTGACCAATACAAACCAAAGTCTTGGAAACGCTCTCTCTGCCATGCAGGGTCATAACGCACCCTTCACCACCGTTCAGCCAGGGTGGAAGAACCGACAAACTCACTGACGGACGATAGATGGATAGAGAAATAGATAGAACGACCAACCACCAGACCACGGCCACTCTCTTTTTCTTCTTCTTCTTCTTCTTCTTCTTCTTCTTCTTCTTCTTCCCTCCTTTTCTCTCCGAAACCCTGAAAGGGACGTTCATTTTGCGAATGCAGCTCCCCTTATGGACCCTGCTCTCCGGTGGGGTGTGGAAAGCAGGATTTTGATCCCGACGCTTCTGTTCTGGATCTTTTATTTGGACCTCTGGACCTTTGCACGGAAAACACGGCGTGGGGGGAGAAACGGGGGTAAAAAAAACAAACAAAAAAAAAACTCAGGTCGATAACGCCCCGGGGGGGCGTTGGAAGAGAAAAGAGGGGAAAAAGAAATAGGAAGCACCGGGGACGCCGAAAACTCGGAACCCAATCTTCATCCCCGGCTCCGGCGGAACCACTTGAACCAGCAGATCGGATCTATGGAAACTGATCAACTCTCTGGTTGTGATTTCATGTTTTTCTGTCTTCTTTTCCCCCCAAACTGTAATATACACATTTGTTCATATGTACATGCGTCTGGATTATTCCATGTTCTCTCTCTCTCCCTCTCTCTCTCTCTCTCTCTCTCTCTCTCTCTCTCTCTCTTTATTTCTGTGAATAGCTGCACCTCTCTTTAACCGTCTCTCCCCCGCAGCTTGAGCAGTTGACATACTCGGCAGTTTGTTTGTTTGTAGAACGACTCGGAATTGCTTCTGTTTTATTGTGGTGACGGCTGCGAAGATGAACTATATTTCTTTTGGAGATTATAAATGAGAAATTAGAAAGAAACGAAAAAAGGGGGGGGGGGGGGGGAACTGGAGTATGAACTTCAAATAGTGGAATATTTAACCTCCTCCCCCCTTTCCTCCCCTTCTCCTCTTTACCTCCCCTGTGTCTGCACCTTCCTCCCCCATTGTCCTTTTAATTATTTATTTATTTCTTTTGATTAATTCAGGAAGATTTTTGTTTAATGGTTGTTAAAGTTATGAACAAGAAATGGTAAAAGACCTTAAAAAAACCTAACTAAAAATGCTGTAATCCAATTTAGATTTTCGAAGTGACTTCACCTTCAATCGCCCCCATGAAAAAAAGTGAGATTTCACAGCGGAGCAATGTACAGTAATACTTTTACACCTCTGCTTTTTCTTACTTACTAAAAACCGGTTTGTTACTAACATGTCAATGCTACAGACTCGATACTGGTTTCCAGTTCCCCCCAGCCACCCGGTGGTAACGGGAGAAAGTGAATGCAATGTGACACCTGCTCGACCACTTCCCCTGTCTCTGCAATATTAACCAGTTCCCTTTGCTTGTTCCTGAACCCGAACCTGAGCTAGCGTGTCCTCTGTATTCCTCACCGTCCCATTCTGGCGTCTCATCACTATAGAAAAACCCACTTCACTTCAAGGGGAGCGACTGAGGCCTATTCAAACTCAGCTAAACGAGCGATTGCCTTAAATTGAGCTTTCCCGTTATTCCCCATATCCCTGATTTGTATGCTCCCTTTAAAGAAAAAGTGTTGTTTTTTTTCAGGCGGTTCGATATTATGTAAAGTAATGTAATGTAATGTTATGTATATTTTTCGGGGTTTTTTTTATTTTACAGACAATTTTATTCCTTTTTATTTATTTATTTTTTAATCTTTACCCTGTCTTCCGATTGATATTGAATCCCTCCTGATTTCCCGTAGATTACTAAATAAACGAAGGGAATAATGAAAAAAAAAAGTTCATGACCTTTACCCCTTGTATCTTCATTTGTTATATTTTCACATGATGCAATTACATGACCATAATGTTAAAATGTTAAAAATCATTCCGCCCTAAAGGAATCCCTCCATTCATGGATTCCCTTTCTGCAAGTGCTGCAGAATGGAAAAATCAATCTCTAAACAGAGATTCCTAACAAGGCTTTATATGATTTATCCTGTTAGGTCGAGCTTGTGTGTCTGTCTGTGTCGGGTGTCTGTGCGCAAGGTACACCGCATTATATATACGTGTGTGTGTGTGTGTGTGTGTGTGTGGGTGTGCATGCATAAATAACCTTATTCGAGGACCAGACACTACGATCAGAAGCAGCTGCAGTTGCTTCATTTACTCTGAATTAAATCCCATTTTTTTTATTTTCTTATCATCAGCTGAGCAGCAGTGACTATAACTTATTTTTCAACATTATACAAAATGTTCACTTCTATTATACCCTTTTTCAGCAGAGTACGAAACAATATTATTTTTCCTAATATGTCGATAATGTATGCAAAACAAAATCCGTCAAACAATTTCTATTCTACAGAAATTCAATTTCAGCCCCAAACAAACGTAGATGTCGACAACAGCATTATTGTGGTTCTAAGCAAAAGTGATTCTCAAGACATTCTTCTTTTCTTTTCATGTTCTTAAATATATGTGTTCATATTTCAGGGAAGCCTGTCCGACCATGTAATAACCACGGTTGGAACTATTGTTTGAAAATCTGTTGAGCCTATTGGTCGTTTTTTTTTGTGCGCCAGAGACCTCCTCTGGGTGTAAATGTGTGGAAGCCCACGGAGTCCAGCGTCATTCTACTGACCACACACGAGAAAATGGAAAATTGAGACATCGTCTCCAACAGGCCCTGTTCACTTTCCTTTGGCTTCACTTCCATCTGTCCTTTGTAATGATACAGGCGGCTGATAATCTCATTACGTCCTCTAATTACTGCCCTGGCTTCGACGGCTGCTTTGAAAGCCTCATTTGGGGGGGGGGGCGATATCCTGTAGGCTGCAGATGTTGTGGGTGAAGTTAAAGTGATGTCATCCCATACACGCACGCTTAATGTAGCTACGGTCGTTTAATGAAAGTAGGAATCGGATAAAATAATTCACTTGGTCAGAATGTATATGTGTTCTTGTAGATTTTGAACCATCTTCATAAAAAGATGCCATGGTCATGGTCACCATGGCAATATTCCATACAATGGCAATGGACCATTGTACACCTATATATTCAACCATGGTGATTTAGCCGTGAAATACCCCAAACATTTACAATAAATATCAAATGGTAACTGGACATTTTTGTCCTTTCAGTTCGCAGCTATCATGACGTTGCGTCGAGTCCAAGCCATCGAGTGGAATCTGATGATGATCGGATGCTTCTACGACCAGGCAGCCAGCGAACCCTTCCCGAATACATTTGGCTTTAATCTTTAGAAAGACGACACTCGGCAACAAAACGATCCCCCCCGAGCAGCGTCCCTATTCTTTCAGACAAAATATCGGATTCTCAGCAAAAAACAACCAGGGGTAAAAACGTTGGATAAAGCTGCTCGACTCACTCGACTCTCCTGTCCCACAAGTCATTTGAAAGCAACTGATGCAAAGGCAAGACTTCCAAACTGAGTGAATGGGGTGTTTGCTGTGCGATAGAACGTCAGCTCCACAACCTCCCCTCATGCTTAAATACCACTCGTGTGAGGGGAACAAACTGTCTAAACGCCCCCTGAGCCCAGGTTAATGCGGCAGAAAATACTCAGCATCAGTACCCGGGAAAATCCTTCATCTAACCCTTTGTGGTGTATTGGAACGTAAGAGTTGGTTTATGGAAAGGGAAATGGTAGACCGAGACTACACATTATCTCGACTGACGGATAAATAGATTAATCAAATCTCCCCAAAAACAGGCCAGTATACGCACATCCATAAGGCTAGACAGGAGCGGTAGTGCCATTTGATTTCTTGTGTCATCTCTGAGTAGTGTCACCAGAGAAAATGCGCTCTCGACATGAGCGCTGGATACGGGCGGAGTGAGAAGTCTGATGATTCCTGTAAACACTGGTTTCCTCCAGCATCTTCAAAAGCCTCGACTTCCAGCCAAAATTTGTCTATGGCCTGATCTCTTGAGAAACCAGCTGAAACCAGCCACATTCCTCCTCTGGGATTCTAATTTGTCAATTCGACAGGGGAAAAACTCCATTGGCAGGTCTTGTAGTCCTAGTAGACATCACAGACTTCAGGCACAGGGGCTCCAGTTTGTGCAACATGTCCATAGAAGCAGGTAAGCGTACTTTGGTATTGCGGCAGCATTAATTAAAAAAGAAAAAATCCATGTATTGCGATTCTCTCCTCCACTTCAGGCACAAACGTACTTTCCTCCAATCGCGTCATGAATGTGGCGCCCAGGTCCGCAGAGTCGACATGATCCAGATCCCTAAACACAGCCAGCTAGCCCCCCTTTTCCAACTTACAGTATTCATTCACAGTTTTTATTTCAATCAGAACAGGCCGGAGAAAGTGCATGTAAAGGCTGTCGGTTTTGTCACTCTACATGTCCTTTAATATCTGGGCAGAATAGCGGTGTTCTGCACTTGAAGCCACGTTGGCGTGAAGTCTGGGAGCATCCTCTTGTTCAACAATTCTATCCATGCAGTCTGCCATCACCAACCAACGGGTAAAACTCAGACTTATCAATTTCAAAGGACAGCCTCCGTTGCTTTTAGTCTCGTAGATTTTCCTATAGTCATACTGTTCGCTTGGCTGAATGGGCGAACAGTTGTGGTTTCCCTGGTCATATATTCAAGGTTGCTGGGGAGAAGCTGCATGGCCTTACTCACAATTATATCGAGCGAGTGGCAAATACAGCGAATGAGGTGTAAGCTTGGCTGATTTTCTTTGAGTAGGGTGAAAACTGAATGGTGTTTTCCCACCATAACGCTAGCACCATCTGTACTGTAGCAGTGCCCACCATGTTTTTAATCTGCAGTCTGTTCTGGTCTAGGAAGGCAACTATGGCACCCGTTATATCATTAACATCAACATCCATGAGCTCCACAACTCCAAGATAATTTCTGACAAACGTGTGCTTTTTTGAGTGGTATTTAACACACATGCAAAGGAGCTTGTTCACTGATATGTTGGTGGTTTGGTCCAGATGGAGGGAATAATGGGAATCATCAATATGCTCCATTAATTCTAAAATGTGGCCGTATCTTGTAAGATAGTATCAGATAAATCATCCACCGCGTTGATTGAGGTGGGACAAGCAACGTAGGTTGCTATCCTGATTTCACAGTGTTGCTGGTCATCTTTTATTGCACGTTGTCCCGCTATCGCCATGATACAGCAGAATTTTGGATGCTTAATACAGGACTTATTTCTTTTTGGCAGCATTTTCTTTCAAGTCATTTTGTTTTGCTCTGATGTCAGTGTTACAAAACATGCAACCGGCCTTCGCCTTTGCCTCCCACGACAGGTGCAATCCAAGTTCTGAGAGTTAGGTCGCTCTCCCACTGTTTTTGGTAAATCTTTTATCTATTTTTTTCACTCGGCATGGGGACTTAGGTATTTTCCGAACTCCAATGCACATAGCGGTAGCGTGGTACTTAAGATGAGAGCAGCGAAAACCACACCATCACACGTGATGACAGGCCAAGCAGTAAATCAACACATTGACCAGAGGGCCTTCCCTCGCCCCTAGTTACTATTGGACAGGTGCCCATCTCCCGGCCCTCATTACTCACGTTACTGGCTCCAATTGAAATATAAAATATACCTTGTGTCAATTGATCGAAGATCTGCCCGCTACAGAAAAACAAACAGAGTGTTAAAGAAATGTATTCTGCAGAATAATGAGAATGATACAGAGTACTTCGAAACAGTGGTCCGATCAGTCTGCCCTTGCTTCTACCAAAGAGGGTTTTATACCGATGAAAGGTTGTGTGCCATTGGTCAGGTATCATTTACAAGATTATGGCCCCCAATTATATCCCCGGGCGTTTCTCTCATACATTGGTTTCACGGTCAAACTCAGGTTACAGATACAATCTTACTATGCTATAAAAGAAACCACAATGCTCTGTCAAGCCCCTGGGACTACTCTGATCTCCACACAAGGTTGAGTGAAGATGGAATGTGATCTGGTCTGTATAATACAGTGTGGCGTTATCTGAAATAATGGTCTCTTCATGTGAGCTCTGAGAGACTCATTAAAAACCCCAAGGCAATGTGTTTAAAAAACTATGTAACGTACACAAAAGGCAATTGTCCTATATGAAACATGTGAAACGTCATTCAAAGAATCGATCATCTACGTTTTCTCTCACACTGTTGGTTATGATGTTGGTAAAATAAAAATACCCGCCAGCTTTTTTCAAAACCAGCCCAAATTCTATTTACCAGCCAAATGCAATTTTTTTTTCCGGCCTAGTGTGATCATAACTAGGCCGATCGGGTGGAAAACCGCCCAATCTGGCGAGTAGAACTAGTAGTTAGAGAGAGTGTTTTTTTGGAACGAAAGCATGTTAGACAGGCAGGTAGGGTTAGATACCAACAAGGATACAGGAACAGACATTGATGTTTTGGTTCCATTCAAGGTAAACATTTGAGCCACAGCCAGGCCAGAGATCTGTGATGACAGCTTGTTAGAGGAGGCTGGTTTGGTTTGGTTCCCACCTCACAGTGTGGAGCGACCTTGAACCAACTGACCGGCCGCTCTGTCTGGTGTTTCCACCTTTTCCCCTGATACTGTTGATACTATACTGATATAATACTGATACTTGTTTCTCTCCTCCACAGTAGTATTTCCTGTCTCTCACCCTTCTATTACAGCCCCCTCCCCCCTTCTCTCACACACACACACACACACACACACACACACACACACACACACACACACACACACACACACACACACACGCACACACGCACACACGCACGCACACACACACACACACACACACACACACAGCATTTACCACTTAATGGTATCTCCAGACATGTTGTTTCTTCTTTGGCCGATGAAAACTATCATCAAGTGTTAAAATAAAAATAAATTAAATACAAATAAAAAATAACAGAAGACCCTGCCTCAGTTTGGAATTTTCCCCATTTTATTTTATATTTTATAGATTTTTGTTGTGAGCTTTATAAAATGTATTAAGTTTAATTAGCCTACAATCATCTGTTATACACAAAGATTATATATATATATTCATAAAGCAATGCATACTATTCAGTAATGTGTATTGTTTGTTATAAATAATGACTAATTCCAGCTAACTGTACGCATTTTATTTTATTCAAAACCAATGCATTTCCTATCCACTAATTATATAATAATTTGATGTCTTTATTTAACAAAATAATTTATTTTAAGCAGTTAGTATATTTGTGTTTCTTTTTCATTTTCTGGTAATTTTTTGATATCTTATTTTAACATTCTGTGTTTTTTGGAGCTGTAAATTAAATGTGCATTGCCCTTTTTATTGCCTTCAGAAACCATTATATTATACATTATATCTCCATCATTCTGAACATTTTATCGAGTCATAAAATATTTTCAAGGGACTTTATTTGGCCCTGCTGTTAAATAAATTAGAGAGTAACTCTGGTCTCCTGCTGCCGTCTCCACTCAGCAATTTTGGGACCTGCCAAAAAGTGTTCACTGGCTGCTGACACGAACCAAACCTGCAGAGCAATCACGCCCCCCCCCTCTTACAGACCCCAAACAAGGAGAAACTACGGAGCGGTGTAACCTCCTGCTGCACCCTTTCTTTGTGTGGAAAAGGGAAAAGTCATCCCACCCGCAGTGCTCCAACGGAAAGGGCAGATGTTCATTGAGCTCCTGAAGTGGCGCTGAACGAAGAGCGCCAAAAGGACGCGCCAAGCGCCACCATTGTATGTGTCTCTACCATAATCTCTATTTCAAAGATAGACATCAGGCCCGGCGCCACGAGGGGCCCAGAGATGTATTTTCTCACTTTTTGCTGAAAATACCGTTCAGATTATGCATTCTAGCCATTCTAACATGACGTTCCTGACGTTCCGTTTCCGTGGGTAGACCCACCTTCCCGAGGCCTCGACTTCTGTGAGCCAATGGTGTTCAACCATTTACTCAGGGTTTACTCAGCTTTACTCAGGGTTCCGTTGTATTTAGTCTGTAAGCTTTCACTGATTTCACCTCATCAGTACACTAACATCGGTTTTCCGCACAGATTTCAGGCCAGAAATAAGCAGTCCAGTGGCTGGATCTTTACTCATATTAGATCTTCAAGGCCTCATTTAAATGTTTGTTCCAGAGCTGAACGGCTCTTTTTAAAACATGTTTTCTGGAACAGACATCTCACAAAAAACAGGCTGCGTTGTCTTATTTCACAGTGTGCGCGTTAGTAGGCCCAGCAGAGACCCCAGATGTATGTGCACGAGGACTGAACAAGTGAGTTTTGCATAACAGTTCCCCTTTAAGTTTTACGTACCCTATTGAAAATTAGCAAAAACAACAACGCATTGGCCAAGATACGAGTGTCATAGAGACGACAGCAATGGCAGAATTGAGCTGGTTTATTTTTCCGCTGGTTTGGCATGTTGGAGACGGATACGCTTAGCGCTGTTTGCGTGGGGCCGCGTGGCGCTGTCCCCGGTACTGAATGGAGCGGATGAGAGGTCGACGAAACACACCGCCTCGGTTCAGCCTGGCTTATATGTATATAGCTTTGGATATGATATAAACATATCATTGGGATACTTCTGCCTTGGCGGGAGGAGACAGAGCTTTATCCGTTTGGAGCAGCGGGGCGGAGTCTCGGTTGGCTGGGGGCGGGGTCAGTGAAGCCACAGACAGGTGAAGGGAGACACACGCCCCCACCCTGCTTGAACTAGACCGAGGGGCCTGTCAATCAAGACCACCTCCCCACGCCCCCCCAAAGATCTCCCCCCAAAAGCGACGCTTTTAAAGATCCCGACGCAGACACAAGTCAGAAGAAGGGGGCTGGCTCACCTTTTTAATGTTGTTATTTGATATAGAATTACATTATTTATTACATGCATTTGGCTTGTTGGCTTTTTTTTTTTTCTTTATTATGACAAAGATTGAAAATAATTTTAATCGAATCCAACCAACAATTATTTTTGTCTTTTTTTTCCCCCCTGCTGTTCAATTCGCTTCAATTTATACTCTGATAGTGTGGGAAAAAAATAAAAATTTTAAAAAGCTTCACTCATTTCCTCAAGTGCAGTATACTCAGTTTGTCGGAGAGTTTGGACTTTCACTCCGTGCAGTAGTACTTCATGTACCTGGTATGACGAATATTGTACTTGTACACTTAAAGTCGCTCTAAGCGCCCACACTTAAAGACACTTGTTTACTTACAGTAGAAACGTCGACGTGATACTTTTCACTTTTACCCGAGTATTTATACTTTTACTGAAGTGAAAGAGTACTGCTGTGCCGTCGTGTTGGGACCGTGGTGCCACCTCTTGTCCCGCTCCATCCATCCGCCTCACACGCACACCGGCGCCGCACCTGCCACCTCCTCCTCCTCCTCCTCCTCCACCTCCTACACCACCTCCTCCTCCTCCTCCTCCTCCTCCTCCACCTCCTCCACCTCCTCCTCCTCCTCCAGTCAGTTTTAATCCCAGCACCGCACCATGGCGGATCGCCGAAGGACCCGCGGGCAGGAGAAGGAGCAGGGTGACGAGCTGCCGGTGTACCTGGCCCGGCCCGGCGCGGCGGCGGACCCGGCGGACGCGGCGCCCCGGCAGCAGCACGGCGGGCTGTTCTGCAGCGTGGAGGGCGCGTACGAGAGCAAGACCATAGACTTTGGTGCCCTGAGCGTTGGCCAGCGGGGCTGCAGAGCCGCCAGGACCGCTCCCTCCACCGCCACGGGAGAGGCCCCCGGGAGGAGCGGAGACCGACCCTGCGTCCACGTCAAAGTGGCGGGGGAGAAGGAAGTCCTGCAGAACACGGAGGATGGAAAGGTAAGGACCCAGAGCTTAAACGACAGTAAAAGGTACAAATTCCCTGACTCAAAATGTGTAGTGAAAGCGGAAATACCACATTGACATTTATATTTAAGTAAAAAGTGTGTGTAAAAACCACACTAAAGTGTGTGTAAAAACCACACATTATAGTAACAGTGTGTGTGTGTATATTTATACTATATATATATATACTATATATAATATATACTATACTATATACTATATTTATATGTGTGTATATATGTGTATGTTTATACAGTATATTTATATATATATATATATATATATATAATATGTATGTATGTATGTATATAAATGTATATAAATGTGTGTAGTGTACTGTGTGTGTATATATATATATATATATATATATATATATATTTATGAGTTGCCCTTAAAGTCTTGCAACTAAAGTCTTAAAAGTACTTGTGCTTTCTGGTGCCCTAATATAACAGAAACTAGGATACTTCATGCAGATCCCGAATACAAGTTAAGATCAAATGGTTAAGGTGGTGTCATATACTCATACATACTAGTTTTTTAAATGTCTTTGGCTTGCTTTTGATACACATATACATAAATTCGAATCCCGCTTTGTTTTGAAACTAACGTAATGGGATGATGTTAGAAATGTAACAGAGTAAAAAAATTGTACAGATATTTGCGTTGAAATGTAATTGAGTAGAAGTTAAAAGTCTCAAAAACTGAATATACTTAAGTAACTTGAAAAATGTACTCAACTATAATTTTAAAATAGTACTGTACTCTGTTACTTTCCACCACCTGCATAATGTGTGTGTGTGTGTGTGTGTGTGTGTGTGTGTGTGTGTGTGTGTGTGTGTGTGTGTGTGTGTGTGTGTGTGTGTGTGTGTGTGTGTGTGTGTGTGTGTGTGTATTAAGGGATTTTGTGTAAAAAGTTATTTTAATCTTCTAAAATTACTCAAACTGCTCACACTGGTTCAGAATATTTTAAAATATTTTTCATTTATACATGATCTATTCATTTATTTACATTTTTATTATAATATAAAATATATTTATTAAATCATTAAAACCTGCTTCCAGGGACTTTATACTTCAGTTTTCAGGGGGAATAGGGCAGGACACAGGGACTTTCTTTCCAATTTATAGTCAGTTTACATTATTTTCTTGTATAGTTTATTTATTTTTATTCAAGCCACAATTAAATCCTCAATTTGGCGAACTGATAAAAGACCTTATCAATATTGATACTGTAGCTTTCCAAACCATGACTCACATCTCACATATGCAAAACATTCTCTGGAAAACAAATGAGTCGGTTTAACTCTAATGGACTCTTGTTGTCAAATGTAAACTGGAAAATGCTGAAAAAGAAACATGACTTTGTCAGATTCTCATTATGCCACAAGAAATACTATTTATTTAGGTTATTGGGTAATCATTAGGGATAACACTAGAAAGTGATGATCAACGTGTGTACTTGTTTTTTGTTTTATTTTGTTAAAATTGGGTTCACTGATAATAATTCTGTGTTGGGTCATAGGCTAAGTTAAGGGAGGCCAACTTTCTCACAACAACAATAATAATAATAATAATAATAATAATAATAATAATAATAATAATAATAATATAAACAAAGAAATTCATATTGAGACATGCTGCTTGTTTGTAAGTTTTTCAAACGACAGGTGAGGGTCAAAGGAAAATAGGGAAAGATTGTATCGGTCAAGATTGAGGGACGCAGTATTCCTGTGTAATGTTTCCGTCCATATGATGCATTTATAATGTCCCATAGTGCAACATTATTCACACGTATTATTTATTAAGTGCGGATGTCAGTAGATTTTGTGCTATTCTCTAATAACGTAGGTGCCTCTTCCACTCCAAACTGAGAGACAGAAAAAGAAAATCCTCCTTTGTCTCTTTAAAAGACACAGAACACACTTGCACTCTCACAGAGGAGTTCAGTCCTGGCTCAGAGCAGAGAAAGCCCATTAAATAAAGTGGGGATGATTATACTGGTTAGTCATGGCTACACACACACACACACACACACACAGGCGCGCGCATGCACGCACGCACGCACACACACAAACACACACAATGGTCTGGCTGATCTGATGTTGTGATTCTGTGTATGCAATAGATTGATAGAACAAAGATAGGAATTGATCGTGTATACCTTGTTTTTCAGTATATATACTGTATATATATTTTTTTTTTTATTATCATAAAATTATTATATTTGATGTATTTTTGGGTTACTTTTGGCCACCCAAATAGGACACTTCAAAAGACAAGTGTGCCTTTGTATCTGTACTTCAAATATATTGATATTTCGTACTATTAATGCATTCTACATGTGTATTGAATGATATTGAAGTATATTTTACTATACCTTTATGTATGCACAATAACTATACTCACCCTCCAGAGTGAGTAGAGGAGTAGTCATCCAGAGGAGGCATTTGGCATCTCCGGCACTTTTTTATTTTGTAGATTTAGATTCTCATTGCAGAAAAGTGAGGACATTTTAAAAACGGACTCTATTAAAGACATGCAGAATAAAATAATTATATATTACCCACGTTAAAGATACTCTTTGCAGAAAACACAGTCTCTGCTGGCCCTTGGCCTCGGTAGTCATGTCAAAGTCATAATGTTTTCAATAATTCCACAGTTGAACCCTTCCATCTCTAGAACCTGTTTACCTTACAGTTGATACGACTTCAACCTCCTTACCTCCTTCAGTGTGTGCGCCAGGCGGCTTGCTGGTGGCAGCAGCGGAAACTGCAACCCCGCAGTTGACTCAGCATCAAGTCAACAGGCTAGTTCCTCCAAAGGTTCCGGTTCTGATCCAGTTTTCCTTCGTAATAAAACGCATGCCTCACATCAACGCCATAAAAACATTCTGTTTCGAATTTGTTGAGGATTTAAATTCCCCATCGCCACAGGAGGAAGACTTTATTTAAAATTTATAAAAGCAGCATTCAATTGTTCACAACGTCACGGTTCACAAACAACTTCATGTCTAATATATATTATATATATATTATCAAATGTTTATAGAATCTACTTTGTAGATAAGAGAGAAACCGACACAGGGCGTGTCAGTAGAAGGTGGAAGGTGACAGAGAGAGAGAGGAAGGAGGGATCTGCGGAAACTGCAACCCTGCAGTTGACTCAGCATCAAGTCAACATTGTGTGTGTGTGTGTGTGTGTGTGTGTGTGTGTGTGTGTGTGTGTGTGTGTGTGTGTGTCATTAGTCAGGACAGTGAACTGACAGCACAGACATGACACACTCACCAGGCGCTGGTCACACTGACGAGGCAAGTTTTTCTTTTCTTTTTTCTTTTGTAAATAACTGACCAGCAGAAAAATAGTGTTGATACCTGATTCATGCCTCAATGCATTGTGTGAGAGCATCAAATGTAGTTTGAATTGAAACAATAATTATATAATAATTATAATAATAATAATAATAATTCATATTTTTTTTTGTTGTTGTTAGTATTATTATTATTATTATTATTATTAATAATAATAATAATAATAATAATAATAATAATAATAATAATATCATAATTGCATGAAATTGCATTGAAATTTCTTTCATGTGCCAGATTTGCTTGGAAATTCAATACATGTTTACTCCAGTGGCCAAGAATTTATTTACGAGGAACTCCATTAGAAGCTCCATTGATCCAGCCATTAGACATGCTCTTGGTCTGATTGGAGAGAGAGAGAGAGAGAGGAAGACAGGAAGAGCGGAAGACAGAGGCAATTAGCCCTATTGTCTAGTCTTTAGCGTGGTGTTGGGGCCTGCAGCGTTTGCTGATACAGTATACATTTATCTTAAATAACAAATTTTATTTGCAAAGTCAGACTGATGTGGCATCATGTTGCTTTGCCTGAAATGTGGAGTGGGTTTTCATTGTGGATTTGTCCCCACAAGTATGGAGAAAAGTCTGAAACCTACCTCATAACTCCATGAGGGGTATTAAACTATTATAAACTTCACAAAGAACAAATGCCATCAGCAGATGTTAGATAAGGTTTCTAGATCCCGTCAAGGTTTTTTTTTCAATAACAAAGGGCAACTGGGACCACGGATTTCATAGCGATGGTGGTGCGAGGGGACATGCTCATAGGAAAGACAAACTCAGTGACGTACCTGCAGTGCCCACACAACCACACACAAGGAACACCGCCACACACCGCTTCTCTTACGTCAACACCTTGGTGACTACATTTTGAGGATCTGCACATTTGACCTCTGACAGACTCACATCAATGTCCGGCCGTGTTTGTCCCTTGTCGCTCACTGTCGCTCAGCGTCCTCGGTCCCCGAGGCCTGAGGACGCTGAGGTCAGGCCTGGAAAGGACACGTCAGGTCATGTCCAAACTACCCGGCGTCATCCATACAAACAACTCAGACAGTGGTCAGGAGGTACTGTGCATGCAGAGTTTTCTGATAGAAGGTATGTGATGTGACATTCACAAAATACAAAAAATACCATGTATTAAAGTTTGTCTCCTGATTTTTTTTATAGCCCATGGACTTAGATGGATCACAAAGCTATATGGTTTATTTACGAATGGGATATAATCTAGAATCTACGTTACATTGTATTTCACAGACTATGTTAAAAAGACGCAAATATCATATCAATAGACATTACTTCAATGTCTATATGATTGCATTTTTGTATGATGTATCACTGAATGCACACATAGATACATGGACAAAAACACACACACACACACACACACACACACACACACACACACACACACACACACACACACACACACACACACACACACACACACACACATTATTATGGGTGCATTAGTGGCTGCCGGTAGGGGCTTGAGGGTGTAGCCTGGTCCTCAGATCCAGACAATAGAGGCACATGGCATGGTGGGGAGCGTGTGTGTGTGTGTGTGTGTGTGTGTGTGTGTGTGTGTGTGTGTGTGTGTGTGTGTGTGTGTGTGTGTGTGTGTGTGTGTGTGTAATGGAGGGAGAAGCTGTGTGACAGCTGTTGCTTTGTCAAGTGTTTTTTTTTTTTTGTCCATGTTAGCAAGAGCAAAACACCACTCACTCTAAAAGTAAATAATGATGTAGAATAAAGATCTAAATGGATTATAGCCACATTAATACTAGTAATTAATTATATGTATATATATATATATTGTATATCTATTATTACTATTAAATTATAATAATAATAATAACCTTTATTTGTCTAGCACCTTTTATACACAACATGCAACTCAAAGTGCTTTACACTGATTTAATCCGACACAACTGTAATAATAACAACAATAACAATTACAATTACAATAACAATAATGAATATAGCTGCAGGCAGCAATGCATGGGGTCCAGTTCAGTCATGTTAGGTAAAATCTTCCGTGTTTCCGTAATGCTGTGATCAGCCTTCAGTCCACCAGTGCCTTTACATGTGATGTTTTTTTTTATAATAAACTGTGTATAAATAAAGACATGTTTACTTTAAATGAAGTATCTAATTTTTCACATGTTTTTTCACATGAGTATTTCTCATGCTCATGTGTTCGACCAATCACCGTGCACTCACGTCACTGAACGTTCCTCTTCTGTCGCTCAGTTGAAATATCCCTCAAGAGACCTGGATCATGCGGTGCGGACACAAAAGACAAGACGCCTGAAACGTCCTGGTTCGAAAGAGACCTCAACCATCTCTCTGTGTACTACTATTACCACTACTACTACTACTACTACTACTACTACTACTACTACTACTAATAATAATAATAATAATAATAATAAAAATAATAATAATAATAATGTCAAAAACAAACAAATGCAAAATACATTTAAAACTATAAGTTATGTTTGTGTGTATTAAAGATCATTCAGAGTCAGACAGTAGTTTAGGGTTAGGGCTGTTCTCTTATTGGCTATAGGACAGAGCCTGCTGCTATGATCAATAATTACTGTATTTGTTTCATTGTCAATGTCAATTATGTCTATGATTAATGACCACAAACTAAGAGTCTAAGCCCATTATGTTCAGTTAAAGTAATTGAGGTGTAGGACTGGGAGTTTATATTAAATCAAAAAGCCCCCCCATATGAAAGACAAACATCCCTGATATCCCAGTAATCCCAGTCATGCAGACAACTGGAACGGCAGCTGCTCTTCGGTGCCCTCTAGTGGCCAAGCCGCGCTACTGCGGCATTTCTCATTGAGCGTATTGAGGGAGGGGCTGGGAAACTGGACCACAGACGCTCCTCTGTCCCTTACAAGCACTTTACCATTCCCAGGATCTCCCATCCGAGCAGGAGCCGCCGCAGCATCCATTCAAAAAAAAAAAGAAAGAGGAATATCTTGGGTTTTTTCTCCTAAAGACCTCTTCTTCAAAGGTGGAACCACATAGACATGTCTTATCAAGGGAAAAAGAACATCCCAAAGATCACAGTGAGTAGGCGGCTACACAGCACTTCTGCTGCGAAGCACTGCATCGGGTTTGCATGTCTTGTGCAGTGGTAGAATTATTTTTATATTTCCTTTGTGTTTTGACTGGGGAGGCCGGTGGAAAATACAGAAGGCACTGGCTGGCATGCCTCGCTGCCATAGTGACAGCCAGAGCAAGGCGTTTTCTTAAAGGTGTCCTGCAGCCTCTTTGTTGAGGGTGTCATGGTTGGGTTTTTTTTTTTTTTGCATGCGCAGAGCCGGCTGTTATATGTTGGATGCAGGTTGATTTTCTTAATTTTTCCCAATGCGTTTTATGTTTTTGAACGCTGAACTGATATATGATGTTGATGTTGCGTGTGAATGCAATGAATGCACGGTGTATCGCTGCAAGTCACGCCAGTGCGTCTAGCGCCATGAAGTGATTCAGAAAGATAGGTAGATAGATAGATAGATAGGTAGATAGATAGATAGATAGACAGATAGATAGATAGATAGATAGATAGATAGATAGATAGATAGATAGATAGATAGATAGATAGATAGATAGATAGATAGATAGACAGACAGACAGACAGACAGATAGATAGATAGATAGATAGACAGACAGACAGACAGACAGACAGACAGACAGATAGACAGATAGATAGATAGATAGATAGATAGATAGATAGATAGATAGATAGATAGATAGATAGATAGATAGATAGATAGATAGATAGATAGATAAAACAAATAGGCAATGCAAAAATAATACAAAATGAAAAAAAAAACGACAATATCAATCCACTTGAAAGCTACTCGATGAATTACTAAATTAAATAAAACTAGTTGATTAATAATTGAATCCAACAGTTTTTCCATTAATGATCGCATTTAAAAAAAAAAAAAATGGGTTTGTTTGTTTGTTTGTTATCTCATCCCGTACGAAATAAATAAAATAAATGTCTCCACGCAGGCTGGGCTTACGTGTTGTGGGGTGGCGCAGAGGAGGAGAGAGAGAGGGAGAGAGGGAGAGAGCGCCCACGCCCATTCGTATCGCCTTGTAGTAGAGCGGACAAAACAAGAGCTCTTACGTCAACGGTGCTTCGAGTGACACTGATTTTGGGTGGAGCGGAGGTTGAATTCGGGGCGGCGCAGGGGCGGAGGGAGGTGCGCGGAGGAGCCGCCGCTGCGGAACCGGACCCTTTGTCCCTCCGCCCAAAGGGCGTCGGAGGAACCTGCCGCAGGGGTCCGCTGCTCTCGCCTGCCGTGGCGAACGGTGGTCATGACGTCGTCACACGTCACTCACCCGACGTCGCTCGTCGGCTTTTCGACGCCGATAAAGTTATTTGAGCTCGTGCGACTTCACCATTTTGTAATTGAGTCGAATAAATAATAAGAATTTAACTGGTGTATATTTTTAAATGACTCTGTGTATTTATTTGTTTATTTGATTTGATCGTTTTTACATTTGTATTGGTGTTTATACTTTCATCACTCGTGTGTTCATTAATTTCAATTCAATGTTTGATTCAGTTACTATCGTGAAGCCAAACTCAGCGCTTCAAACCACCTCTTCAGGAACCAATGGGTGACGTCAGTCGCTGCCTCCGTTTTTTTTTTGTACGGTCTGATTGCAGATCAAATATGAGGAAGCCTCGGCTACTGTTTCCACCTCATTACTGGTATGTTCTGTTGCCTGCTTCTATTACAGGCCAAAGTGGGTCAGATTCTCGTTGTGACTGTTGGAGTTCATTTTGCTTGATCCAGATCCAAGTAGTAAAAGGTAAGAGGAGGAAATTGCAGGATTTTAGGCTTTCACATAGAGGGAGGGACGACAATCTTCGGGCCGGAACCTCTCAAATTCCGCCCACGTAGATGTAACTGGTGTTGACCTCTTGTGCTCTACTACTGACCTGCTGTTCCTTCTGTCTTAAGTCCTTGAGAAAAGAGAAAGCAGAAGACTGAATACTTGAATACTTCACTACACAGTAAATAAAACCAGACAGAAAAAGAAACATCACAACCGACACGTCACATTTTGACCTGCAATACCGTTCAAAAACAAACCCATGTAATCGAGCAAACAATCCGGTATTAAATAGCCTTATATGGACAGCACCAAAAAACTAGATCAGTGGCATATAGCCTTTATTTTTAGGGATCCTTCCCACAGGGATGGATACCTATTGTTATTGTTCGGATTTTTATTATTAGTATTCTTGGCATTTTTCAGGCTAAAAGTGTCTGGAACAGGACAACCACTGGAGCTAAGGACACCATATCGATCTACATTCAGAGCAGGAATTAGTGAAAAACCGATGAAATTTGACTGGAAGTAGCCGAACGTTTGCGCATTCCCCCACGCCAAGGGGTCTAAACCTTCCAGTCGGGTGGTGGAGCGAGAGGAGTTTGTGAAGTAAGATGCTGTGTGACATCATCATCCAATTCCTTATGTGCAGGTTGTGGCTACAAACGCACATTCGCACTTTGCGAGCTACGTTGTGTAAACTCCATCACTCTGTAGTGGTTGCAAACTGTGTGTCTGTAGATGTGTGTGTGTGTGTGTGTGTGTGTGTGTGCGCGCGTGTATCACCTTACCTGCTTGCATCCGCAGGACTTTCGATATTTTATCCCTTTTTGTGTAAATATAAACGCATTCTGTTTGGTGGCGTGTCCTGTTTGTGTCCTCAAGAATGGACTTTGCTTGCAGCTCCAGAGGACGGGTCAGAATCGTGTCCGTTTTATTATATTATCAGTGTTGGCATTCAGTAAATAACACACACACACACACACACACACACACACACACACACACACACACACACACACACACACACACACACACACACACACACCTCTACACGCGCTGAGCAGAACTGACAACTCTTACACATTCAAAATTCTCACACCCCAAATCCCAGTTGCGTGGGTGTGTTTGGGTGGGTGTGGGTGGGTGTGGGTTAGGACACACACACAACCCCACCCAAACAAAATCCCACTCTCACTCTGAACTATATGAAAACGTTGGCAGCCCTGACTGTTGAGTGAAACCAGTCATGAAAATTTACTCACATGGCAACAAAGCGTTAGTCGGAAATATTTATTTAGGAGCCTAAACCTCATATTTCAAGACATTGACGCTAAACAGTAAGAATGGTGGCCTACGAAACCCAACACTCAGCTTTTTGAACAACTAATGTAATTCAGCACTTGGCCATTGCAAACTTCAAATGAAACATAGTTGGCTTCACAGCAATGCCAGCTGTCTCAAATTAAAAAACAACAATAATGTGTTATATATCTGGAGACACATTATAATGCTCAACATGAGCCAAAATGGAATCTCATAAAACGCCGAAATCGAACTCTAAATACTGCAGCAGTATCTACATGATTGTTCCTTATCGTCGTCTGGTGTTGTCTCGTGTTGGCAGATTTTTTATATATTTTTTTCGACTCCTAGTTGGTACTAATGAAATCAGATATATCACTATAAATATCAAAATAGATGCATTGATACATATAGAAAAGCAAAGGTGGTGCTCCTAGTGTGTACTAGGATGTAATAGGACGTCAGGGCTGCAAACCCCTCATTTTGTACTGCAACCCTCCCCACCAACGTATTTAAGTACTTGAAATTACGTGGTACTCAAGTGTAAATGTCACCTTCACCTCATATTTAAATTTGAAGACACATTTGCTCCCTAATTCATGATCCTCAGTTGGTTAAACAATGTTGTGTCGATGGTACAGTTTTTGGCTGCCTTAATAATGGTTTTTCTGTAGTTGTCAGCAGTACAAAACTCAAACCTTTACCATTATATAAAAAACTCTTTCAGTAAAAACAAAAAGCACCTTTAGGTGGTGATGAAATGTTTAGCTCTTTTTGAGACTCTTTCGTTTGATTCGGTCGGTGTAACGCGTGGTGAGCGAGGGAGTTGAGCGAGTTTTCAGGTTGGAGACCCGCTCGCTCGCTCGCTCGCTCGCCCACACTCACTGAATGAAAACCTAAGGAGCTCGGCTCACAGCTTTTCAGAGTCTGCGACTCCAGAGCCCCGGCTCTCTGGTGAAGCAGTGTGCGCCTGGCTGCCGTTACTGAGTCGGGAACGGATCGAGCGAATGAACAAATGACTCTAGACTTCCGAGTAATTTTAAAGATTTGTTCAATATGGGTGAATGTTGTCGGGATAAAAGTGCAACGCAGCATGTATTCCTTTGAACCCCTTCAGAGTGCGGAACTACCTGACTAAAAGCCCTCAGCTGGGTTGCGTTCCAACCCTCATTTCTCCGCATGCCCGCTTGGTTCCAGCTGTTTCCTTGTGTCGGCCTCCATCCAGCGTAGCTCCGCTGGGTTTCTAGGTGTGGCTGCTCTCCCCTCGTCCCCTCACAGTAGCCTCAGTGTTGTACCACTCTGGCACATGTCGCCGCTAATCCCCTGCAGCTGGAACAGACATCTCTTGGCAGCGGCGGGGGAGGCTGGTCGCAGATCTGCCTGCATGAAAAGGACCGCCACCCCCGCTATCCACCATCCACACACCCTACCACCCCCACCCGACGTGCCACAAAACCCAGTGCCAGCTCTGATGCGGGCGAACAGAGAAGTCGGCTCGACTGCAAGCTAAACACTCAGTGATTGTGACCACCCAGATGTTGCCGTGCGGATCGCCATGGCGACCTACATAAAGAAGTGATGTCAGGAAAAAATACAAGCTATCTGCAGGGCCGTCTGGTGGGGGATGTGACGTGGCAGACACACACACACACACACACACGCACACACACACGCGCGCACACACACACGCACGCACGCACGCACACACACACACACACACACACACACACACACAAACATATAAACATCTCTGACTGCAGCATATAAATAAGTTTGTAATTCGGTCTGCTTGGCTCAATCAGAACCATATTGGACTTTTAGCTGCCACGGTTATTATTTAGTTGTACCATTCCAGCCAATTACAAGATCAAAATTCCAGACGACCAGGGACTCTCTCTCTCCCTCTCTCTCTCCCTCGCTCTCTCTCTCTCTCTCCCTCGCTCTCTCTCTCTCTCTCTCTCTCTCTCTCTGTGGAGGAGGCCGATGAGAGCCTCTGCAACTTACTCAGATTGATAAGTCTGAGAGAGAGAGAGAGAGAGAGAGCGAGAGAGAGAGTGGAAGAGCACTGGTCTTTTCAGCATAGGGGTAAATATTTTTGGTCGCCAAGCAACAGGGCTGAAACAGGAACTGGCGAGCTCGCGTTATGACTTTCCTCTTCCAGCCGCCGATCCCTGTCTCTGCTGTTCCACATGGACTCCCACTCTCTCTCCCCCTCCCTCTGTCTCTCTCTCTCTCTCTGTCGCTCGCTCTCTCTCAGCTAATGGAGGACTGTGTAACCTCTTGGCTCCTGTGTCGGGTTTCTTTGGCCGCAGTGTTTTCCAGCGTTACCAATAACTCGGGACAGTCCCAGGGTATTATTATTCTGTGCCCAGGAGCGCCTGTTAGTAATTCATGTCCCGCTTTATTAGCGATTCTCACTTCATCCTCGGCGAAGGTGGAATATCGGTGTCGTTGTGTAGTAACAGTAGTAGTGGCACAACATCCTGCCGTCTATTTTTGCCTGTCTGACCGACGCAGAGAGAGGGAGACGGTTTCCTGTGTTATGTTTTGGCCTTATTTGGAGATAATCTTTTGGGAATGCTGCTGTATCACTGCATTTGGGACTGGGCAGGTGAAAACAAACAGGGATGAACAAACAACTCTAATTAAAGCTTAGAATATACAGTATATACTTCATATGGGCAGCAGTCTTGAGTTGTTTTGTCATTATGTTTCTGGCCTAAAAGTGTCAGGCGCTCAGAAACCAAAAGGCTCATGAGTTACCAGATTTGGAGAACTGCATTAGGGGTGAACTGCACTGACTTCTCGTCGTATTTAATTTAATTAATTCTGATATCCGTGGGTGAAATGTCGGCATCTCCACCTTTTGTTGAACTACTGGACCAAAAACCTGTGTAAATGATGACTTTAGGGATGTGTCGGCCATCTGACTCTTCTGGGTTTGGTGACTCCACAAAGACATTATTGATGTAAAAAAGCCAGCCAAACAATATTCAACACGCGTTACATACAACTTTTTATTGGAGAATGACCTCAAAACTCGGTAGCAACTGCATCTCGACTATATATCGCCGGCAAAACAACCCTCATGATGTCATTTTGGAACCCTTTTCCCCCAGTTGTCAACAGAAAAAGGGGAACGATGACATCATGGTCGGGGTGCGGCATATAGACCCACACACCCCAGAGCAATGCGTGTTTTCTGCCCTGATTTACTCTGTGTTGGGCTCCCATTACTTTTGGTTCAATGATATCATAAAATTGGGCTGGAGCTATTGAGAGTGACCTTAAATTCAGGATTCAGGAATATTAAAACCAATCCTTATTTTTCCACGTGAGAGCTCTTTAGCCACTGCGACACTCAGCCACTTGGTAAGCTCTGTGCTAGAGTGTAGTCAGCAAAATGTGATATTGTCCTTGTTATGCATCACAAAATGAACACCCACCATGTGCTGTATCCATTTCCTCCTCAATCAAATGCAAACTACAACCCAATTCCTATTTACAAAGTCAAGCAGTATCTGGCTTGAGGGATATAATAACCAATTATCGACAGTATCTACTATAATCTGACCAACGGCTTTATCATGGGCTGATGAAATACTTTAAAAACTAGGCTTTAAAACCACTTTTACCCTTGTCCTTCACTGGAAGAACACTTTGCTTCTCATCCAAAAGTTACTAAATGAATAATAAATTGCTACCATCACAAGGAATAGAACCATATTTTCTATGTGCTAGGGCACAGGGGTGTCAGAGGCCGGGGTTTGGGTTAGTTCCTACCACCTCCGATTATTTATCGTTGTCTACATTATGGCGGGGACATGCAGTAACACAAAAATATAAACATACATTATCCCAGAAATGTGAGTTAATGTAGCAGTTCTAATTGATGCGGCCAATGACAGAAATATAAGATATATCAGCTTTAACAGAAATACTGTATTTGGCCATAACCTGTTATTGGCTGGATTATTAATTTGGTGCCTGATTGATTGGAATTTGAAGCAAGCCAAGGCCAGATGCTGTTGTAATGTGTAGTAGCTATACCATACAGTGTATTTCAATATCTGTAGGTTAGGAATCAATAACTGACTGGTTTATATCCATTCAGGATAAAAACAAAAAATATATATTTTATGCTGTCTGTGTCCATCTGTATGCCTTTAAATGGAAAATAGATTTACTACAATGACAGCACAATCTGGGAAACTCTGTGACATTTGGATCTCACACAGTTTTACTTATTATTCTCAAACAGAATCATACACATACTGTATACTGTACATAGGTCTACATTAGGCCTAGGGCTCATATATGCTATACATTTACATTTCCTTTAGATGTCAAATTGGAACCAGGATTGGATACCAAAAACAATACACAATATACAAGGATAGCTTTTTAACCAATGCTGGTCCCTCAAATCCAGATCCTAATCAATGACATCACACCAATGCCCTCAAATCATGCTTTCTTTCCTGCTGCTCATCTTACTAAAGCAAGCCTCAAACTTGAACCCAGCCTCTTCCCAGGTCTGCACATGTTGGTATAGATCCAAAGTGAAACTAGTAACACTGCAAGTGCCGGAGCTGCCAAGTTGATAATAGCATTCATTGTTAAATCAGAAATTCCCTCCTTATAGAAAAACATGCAAATCGAACGTAAAATAGAAAAGGGTGACCAAACTCAATCATAATGATTAATTCCAAAATATTAAACGTACTTTACCAGCTCCACTCGACTAGCATTTCCTCCATGGTGTCCTAAACCCGCTGGATTGGACCGGTTCAGGTCTGGGTCATGTGAGCGGCCCGGTGCCCTCTGTTCGGCCTGGCCACGGAGCACGGCAGGAATGCCCAAGCAAAGCCTTGCGAGCAATTTTTACTCGCTGCAATAATAATAATTTCATAATTTTCTGTAGATAAAGCTTTCCATCCACGGTGTCTCCTGGTGTTGGCGGGTTCTGCTTTTTCATTGGTATTGTAACAAAAGCTGTAGAATTCACCACAAAGTCATTTCCTCTGCAGCGACGATTGAGACGAGTGAAATGGGAATGGAAAGAAGATTAGCAGTTTCATTACATCACACTTGGTGATGTGTAACACTTAGGTCTTACAGTGAAGTATAATAATAATAATAATGTTAAAAACGTTGATAACGAGGATAATAATAGTTATAATGGTGATGTTAATACAAATGATAATAATATTAATAATACCTACAATAATACCTGTAATAATAGCTATAATAATAATACATTGCATTTATTTAGCACTTTTGTCAATGCTCAAAGACACTTCAAATTAAAATCACATGGGAGAAAGGGACAATGCCTACGTCAAAATTTTGGTAAAAAAGGAAATGAAGTATAATTGAAAGTAATAAAATAATAATAATAATAATAATAATAATACAACTTTCAATCGCAGTTTACTTATAATTTCCATCATTAAGACGGACACAACGACAACACCAACGAATGGAATGCTGTAATGCAACAATGAGCAATGTTGAAATATGAGAACTACAACTCATTGTCATTTGCGGTTGAGGATAAAAAGAGCGCACTGGCGAACGCTGGATTTTGGCGGTTTTGAAGAACTGCATAGCCGCAATAAATAACATGCTCTTGGATTGATGAAGTGTGACCGAGGAGAGCAAATTAAAGAAACGTGTTGGGAATGATGTGTCCTCAGAATGTTTTGACAGTTCGGTCTGGTTTGCGAGGAGGAGGAGCTGCACCGCCGTCATTTTAGATCATTCGATTAAAAACCTCCAGAAAGTAAATGGTGTGTCTCTGAAGGGCTTGGACGGGTTTGTCACCCTTGTCACCACTCAGAACTCCATTTTCAGGAAGAAATATAAGCATAAGCTGTTTCAAATGTCCATTTGCTCTGTCTAGTCGTGTTTTTCTTAAGAGCTGTCAAATCTTACCGTAGAATGTATGTTCAGTATGAGCTACGAGGGGGAATTTGGCTTTTTCCAGTTCCTGTGCTGCGGATTGTTGCAGACTCAGGGTTACTGAGCTGAAATGGAAAGCTATTGATTCTTACAGAGAAGCGGAGGAAGTCTGACAGATGCAAACACGGCTGCATGTGTGTGCGTGTGCGTGTATGTGTGCGTGTGTGTGCGTGCGTTTGTGTGTGAGTTTGTGCGCGTGCGTGTGTGTGCACTGCAGTGAGGGACTCACTTACGAGTTTTGCTCTGTGTTCTGTAGCTCAGTGTCTCGACAATCAATCAACTGCTGTTGGACTGGACTTTTCAACGTCATGTAATTATAATCGTTAACGTTGGAAATATATATACATGTGTGTTTGTGTGTGTGTGTGTGTGTGTGTGTGTGTGTGTGTGTGTGTGTATATATATATATATATATATTTGTATAGATTTTGTTATACCGTATTTATATATACACAGTATATATATATATATATATATATATATAATGTTTTATTGCAGTGGCATTGAATGTATTTCAAAAAAGACAATTGAAATTTGAATCGCAATTATATTAATCAAATATTTTCATAAACAAAGTTCATAAATAAAGTTTCATGATCGTCACAACCCTAAATGCCAGCACTCGACTACTATGATTGAATGAATGAACTTGACTAGTGTTCTGCTGGTGCTTGTTGTTTCAGGCAGTGCCCCCATTTTAAGCCTCACTCTTTGTGTTATTTCCTTCTTAACTCATTTGGACAGCGTCAGACTCATGAAAGGCAGTGAAATAGTGATTTACTCCGTGAGCCAACACCGAGCCGTGAGGCGTTGCTTTGGGTGTGGTCATCTGGGCAGAACTCCGAGCTCCGCTCCTCTTTAGCTCATCAGCATCGCTCACACACACCCACAAGCGGGATGGATACCGGGCTGGCTGCCTCTGAGACATTTGGAACACAATACATATACTTTGCACATTTTCTTTTTTTCCAGTGTATAAGGGAGGCGGTTAAAGTAGGTTCTCTGATCCCTGAAATCACCGGGCACATGTTGCGGTGTCATAATGCCAAAGTCTCTGGGCTGTGAAGCAGAATCCATCACTTTACACCATGTGAGCATGTGAACCAGGAGCGTGCATGTGTTGGGTGAAGGCGTGTGTTGTAATATTTCTCCAAATTAGTACCTGTGCTGTCAGCAGGCAGCGCAGACGCCGCAGGGTATTTGTATTCCATTGCATTTGTATTCCAAGAGAGACTTAATCTGCAAGTGGAGTTCAAATTCCCACCTGCAAATCATCAGGAAACACTTGCCATGTCTTTGTGCAGGAGCACATTTTACCTTGTTTTTTCGTTACAAAGCCCCTAAAACGTGGCCGTTAAAGCCCTAGTCATGGCCTACAGTATGGTCTCTCTACGTCTGTCACAGAGTGTATGCAACGGGTGTTGGTACGATTCAGTTAAATGGAAACATTTCTATGCATAGGGTGATACAGACTTGCATCATTTTAGCCACAAATGCTTAAACAGATGCTTACGCTGGACGGAAATTCAATATTATTGTTAATATGCGGTATCGAGATTACGTTGCATTATGTCATTCAGCAGACGTAGTGTTCTCCACCAAAGCCTTTGATGAGAACAAGCAACATCGGTTGAGTAATGTATAAGTTAAAGGGGACCTATTGTGAAAAACTCACTTTTACGGTGCTTGTGCACATACATTTAGGTCTCTGATGAGTCTACTAACACTCACACTGTGAAATAAGACAACCCAGTCAGTTTTTTCTGTGAGCAACTAACCCTACAGTATTTCAGAAAACATGCCATAAAACATACCTTCAGCTTTGCTGCCTGGATCTACGTCATCCGGGACTTCAGTAGAATTAGAATTGCCCTAGAACCGTCTGAGTAACACCACCCATGGCTGGAGAACTACTGGACCCGCTAGCATCGAAGCTAAGAGCAAAGCATGGGAAGGGCTCTGTTGGCTGCAAAGACCTGCACAAATATTTTAAAAGAAAGAGAAATCAATACCAACTGGCTGTGAAGAAACTGCAGATGATGGAAATGTAAGTATTAAAAAAATAATTGTGTTTCTTAAAAGAAAAAAAAAATAATAATAAGTATCCGGAAGATAGACTGTAGGCTGCGCCGCACAATCCGCTGTGCGTTCTCCAAACAAAACCAATAAAAAAAATTGTGTTTTATTGTAGATGTATTTATTTTATTCAACGATGTTTACATGAAACATGCGGTGTCCCCCACAAGCCCAGAGCATGACAACCAAAGTTGGAAAAAAACTTTTAAATGAGGCCTAATATGTAATATATGATCTAATATGAGTGAAGATTCAGCAACTAGATTGCTTGTTGCTCGCCTCAAATTTGTCCAGAAACAGTTAGTGTACTGATAAGGTGAATTTAGTGAAAGTTTATGGACTAAATACAACAGAACCTGGAGTAAAGCTCAAACCCCATTGGCTCGGAACTAGGAGCCTGGCTGCTCATTTACACATGCAAGCTACACACACAGAAACAGCCCGTTTTGGAACAGGATGGAATACAGGCATGTTAGAACGGCTCAAATGCATAATCTTAGTGGCATTTTCAGCAAAAAACACTTTGAAAACATCTTTTGGGGAACTGAGAGACCTATATTAACTTGTGTAAAAAGGAGCATAATAGGTCCCTGTGGCAGTTTCTCCTACCACACGCCACCCAGGTGGCATTTTCAGGGCCCTCTGGCACAGAGACACAGAAGATAGTGTGTTGTAAAGACCAGTTTATTGTAGAGAGTGAGCCAGTTGGAATTCGCATAGTACATGTCATGACAGGGCTCCTACCCTGAGTGAGTGAGTGTGGGGATGGGGGTTTTACCTGCTGCTTGTTAGACCAACCAACAAGCAACAGGTATGCAGCCACCCTGAGCCCAATCACCTGGATCCAGGTCAGGTGTGGCTGCTCAACTAGAGTATCATGGGAGGCAGCGCTGTGGATTAAATCCATATGAAAATGGGATTTGTCACGATATGAATTCTGACTATGTGAAATCTGAGATGAAACGTTCTGGTGTACTACGGTTCTGCGAGAATCAGAGAAGGCTCTTGGTTCGAGTAGCTTCGGATGATGGCGTCATATCTCAAATTAACAAACAAGCTCACATAGAAAAAGGAAATATAATATTAATTTGGAAGTCAGGGGGGTTTAAATGACATATATTGTACCCTTCTTCCCTGCTATACTGCAATGTAATGTAACCCAAACCTCTTGGCTGCATAGTGTATATCCAGCCTGTCGCACCACCCAGCACTCCGCCCTGTTACACAACCAGTGTTGCATTGATCCAGCCAACCATCTCCCCGATCCTCCCTGCACCTAGCCTTTCGCCATAGCAACCGCCTGCCATTGTCTGCCTCCATTGCTGCAGCAGCAGCAGTAGCAGCAGCAGCACAGACATCTCTGACTGTGCGGCGTCATGGCAACGCCCTGCTCACACCACATTCTGGGAAGTGAGGTTGAAGGGCTTACTTATGCCGTGCCGTCACATTTAGACACACTAAAGCTTATTATTATAAAATGCACCATGCCCCCATGTAGCATTGCACTGACTTCATTCAAACAGTGATATTTTCCAATGCAAAATGTACTTGCACAGACAGAGCAACAGCTCCCTAAGTGTCCTAACTGTTTAGTTGTTGCTTCACAGCTAAAACAGAAAGGTGGGACTGCTGGATTATCAATGATAGAGTGATAGAGACAATTTTTACACAATAAAACACAATACACAATGTCCGTAAAGCGTATGGGATCCATCAGGACCCTTAAATCTGAATCCTCAGAAAAATGGAGGGACAGGAAGAAAAATAAAAATAAAATGGACAATAAGCCTCCATCAGTGTGTGTGAAAAAAAGAATGAATTGAATGAAGAACAATCAGTCCTCTGCATTCAGCCTCTCCTAACTAATATGGGGTGTCGGGCGTAGAAGAAGGGCTGTCTGATCATCACGTCAATCCAAGAAATGCGACTTTATCAACTCCATAACAACCACGCATTTCCATGGAATTTGTACGGGAGCTGTTACAGAGAGGAATGGCTAGTCTAAACAAATGGAGACTATTTGCAGCTCGTGATCTCACTCATCTGGATGGGTTTGCGAACTGGCCTCTCCCTCAGAGAGCACGCTGTCATCCAACCAGGAGTCATCACAGCGACCGGTCTAGGTCACGCTTCATCAGCTTGGATGCAATATAGGTTACTGCACACCCTGTCTGTCTGAACTGCAGACAGATTTCACACAATGTTTCTTTTTCTGTTTAAATTGGGTTAAGTGGTTTGCAAGGGGCCACTTTAAAAGTCGCAGTTCGGGGTTTTGACTCATTCCGCTCTCCCAATTTTTCCCGTTAAGCAGTCAAGTCCAAAGATCTAGGACAAAGACGGCGGTGCGGGTTTTGTTGATAGGGACAATATACCTGCAATCGCAGTAGTGGAGATTTATCCCACCGTCATCCCCCGGTAAAACCCTAAAACCATAGGTAACTTTACACATACCATGTATTTTATTAATCATTTATCAAACTTCCACCCTGTTGCCAGAGTACATCTGGTCAGAAAAGCGGACAGATTGAGCCATAGAACGACTTGTGGCAATCGGGTCGTTTACTCGATTACTCGACGCTACTATTGGCATTTAGAGTTCAATCGCTTCATCCAATCAGAATTGCAGGCTAAAACCTACCTATCAGACGCTACTATTGACATTTGTAGTACAATGGCTACATCCGATCAGAATAGCGGGCTACAAACTGTGTGTGCTGTTGGATTGGCCTAACTAGGCCAGAGATTGGTGTGCACGGGGGAGGGTGGGGGTACTTAAGTGATGCTCTGTTGTGACCTCAGGGCAAAAATGAACCTTGTTTTTCACTACCATCCAGGCACACTAATAACACTAATAGGACCTTTACTTTTTTTTTTCCATTCAAATGGCACACATATATACTTATTTTTTTTACCTGAGCTCATAAGGAACTTTGTTTTATACCGAAGCGCCACCCTGCTGGCTTTGCCAATGCAGTGACTCGCTGTGTACCACAGACTCACTCACACTTGACTCTGGATTAAAGTGTTTGTACGGTATGTGAATACTTGTGTGTTTGCATTGGTGAACTTGTATCGTCTGTTTACATGTGAGTCAGTCAACATAAACTTGTATTCACTAATATACAGAACACACTGCAACCAGTTTGGGGAGGCTATTTCAGCAGCATGCTGACCGCCAATTAGCTGTCCCTTTTTACTTTTTCTCCCATGCCCCATAGCAGAGGTGGAAAATCCAGGTTCAGAAAGAGAAATTCCAACCAGGGATTTTGAGTTAACCATGTGGATTCGCTAATTAGCAGGACCAACTGATGAGCGGAATCAGATGGATCAGCGTATGGGTGGAGCAAAAATATGGCAGGACTTTCTGGCCCTGGAATGTTCCCCCTCTACTCCCGAGAGTCTAAGTGACTATTGATTAAGCTTTAGCAGACAATGCTTCAAGCCTCTGTTGGACAAAACTCCACATTGAATCCTAACATTTATGTCTCTTCCCTCTCCCCCCATACAACCCATTCCCCCTTCTCTTTCTCTCTCTCGCTTTCCCTGCAGAGCGACAGGCTTCTGGTCAAAGGCGGGAGGATTGTGAACGATGACCAGTCCTTCTACGCCGATATCTACATGGAAGATGGCCTCATTAAGTAAGTCCTCCGCCCCTCCTCCGCCCTGCTCCACTCTCATTCCTTCCTGTTTTTTTTTCTATTCTATTTCTTCCCTCCGTTCCGCGACTGTCCTCCCATTCACTTTGTGTTTCTTTGACTACCAGCCTCTTCTCCGCAGCCATAATAATGTAGGTCACCATAGCGAAACAACCACGATATTTTCAATCATGTGTGTGCTGAGTGAGTGAAATTTTAGCATGACCTGGACCTGTCAAACAGAGTGACTGGGTCAGTTCATGTTGAGGCTGTCACCTTAATTGAAATGTACTAATCAGTTCTAGTCAGTGGAATTGACCTGACGCAAAGAGGAAATATGTGAAAAAAAAAAATCTATTTTCGAGAGAAGGAAGGCAGAGTGAAGGCAAAGCCCTCACAAGAAGTAGGCCTCACTGTGTCCCTCCACTGGGTGGTTGCAGAGCACCTTTATTCAGGGGCTATAAAAAGTCTTTCGGCGATATAAGTTTGGTCTTTTCCTCCTTGTCTCGCTGTGTATTAGTTGTAGTACACATGCGTGTACATCCACATCACATCAACTACTGCCAATGCTGCAAGGTAGCTCCAAAATGTTGCCGCGCCACTGGCCTGAGTCGCGCTCCACCCATCTTCAGTTGTTTTTCCGTCTAGACCCGTCGTCTACACTTGTCCTTGTGACCTGTCGCAATGCATTATGGGATATTCCGTATAATTTGCAGTGCTTGCATAATACATCCTGGTTTGCCAGGTACTTTCTACACACTTTCAAACTGAGCATACTCTGGTTTTGGACACAGCGATTTGACACTTTAAATAGTATGCGCATATGCTGTGCCACTTTCAATATCTTTAACAACATGGCATGAATTTTTTAAGGTTGTCACACTCATCCAAGTGCCCCTTTTGACCAATAGCGCGGGGGCATATTGGGGCGTCCACACTCACCCTAGTGTGCTTCAGGCCAATGGCGTGACGACTGAGATAGCCACACCCACCCCAAATCCTCCCGTCCAATGGCCTGTCAGCTGTGGTGGTCATACCCACCTCAGTGCTCATTGGATGGCAAATCACTGAAGCCTCTGTGCCATTTTCCTTTTCCTCTTTTATTTCCCTTACAAAAAGTGCGTGAATTCCTGTCCTTTTTTCGAGAGGCCCTACCCCTCATTTTCATGACTGCTCTCTGTCTCCCTCTCTAACATTTATTTCGGTCTCTCTTTCCCCCCTTTTTTCTACCCTTGTATTTCTGTCTGCTATGTCTGTTCCCTTTCTCCATGCCTTTCTGTCCACTCTCTTTCATTCTCCCCATTTTTCCCCCCTGTCTCCAGTGTTCCCACTCGATTTACCAATTAGGCCCTTTGTCTTCCTCAGCAGCCCTGCTTTCGAGGGCGGGGGCGGGGACGTGGGATCCCCAAGCGACACCAGTGAGAAGGGTTTAGTTTTGCATGATAATGACCCACAGTGACGGCTGGCGAATGTGTCGCAGACACTGCCCTCGCACTGCTCCTGCCTGGCTGCTTAGCAGGCAGCGGCGGGGGAGGGGGCCACATTTTTAATTCAATGATTTCCATATAGAATACACATGATTGAACTGTTTCACACTATACCTAAACACACTCAGCTCTGCAATGTAAAACTGAATTCAAATTACAAGAGAAAGGTTAGGGTTTGGGTTGACAAGCTGTCAGATACTGCGTACTCACATATAGATTAAATAATCTGCCTATTTGACCTCAAAGTCAAAGTCAAATGTTTAGTAAGCAGATGTTCACATTTCACAGACTGATGTTATTTATGTAAAATAAGTAAATCTTAAAACACAAGAAAATCTATATTTGGTCCTTCTAGTGAGCCCCTTCTATAGGCATTCCAGATGGAATACCTTTTTTTTCTGATTTTGTTTTATTAACTTTGTTTGTTGAAGACACATTATGTACACTTTTGTTTCTCTTTACATTATCAAACATAACATGAAAATACTGTCACTTACTGGGTTTACATTGAATCAGTGCCAGCATGACTTCAGGACTTATTTGTAGGTTTGACTCTTTGTGGAGTCACTCAGTAATAAAGAAACGTTCCATTTTCCCACTCCTCGTTTATTGATTTAGTTTGGTTAGAAAAGTCTGGTTTGGTCATTTAATAAATGCAAAAAGTAAACCATAGCCCTAACCCTAACCCTAACCCTAACCCTAACCCTTAAATATGAACAGTGTGAAATGATGTGGCCTTTTTTGCCTTGGACTTAAAGTTAGTCCTAAGTAATTATCTTCAGTTTCTGAGTCGAAGATTCACTCTTTTGACTCCCAACTCATTGAAAAGATTAGTTCACTATGAACAAATCATTTGAGTCTTGCATCACTGCTAGTAGGCCATGAATACAAGCACAGTTACACATGTTTCTGGTGGTTAAAAGGATAGTGGTGTGCTGTGAGATTCTTTCATTGTAACAAGTGTGCCAAGGCAGAATAAGGTTGGGAAACACTGAGGTAGGACACCTAACCCCAACTGCTCCAACTGGTTGGTGCCTTGCAAGGCACCAGTGATCTGAAATGGTTTTAAGTATCTGCAGTGACTACAAAAACACCTCTGTTTCTGTTTTGCATCGGCGTCTTAACACTCTTATTCCCGTCTGCAGGCAGATTGGAGACAACCTGATCGTGCCGGGCGGAGTGAAGACCATCGAGGCCAATGGGAAGATGGTGATACCCGGTGGGATCGACATCCACACCCACTTCCAGATGCCGTACCGCGGGACCACCACCGTGGATGACTTCAACCAGGGCTCCAAGGCCGCTCTTGTTGGGGGAACCACCATGATTGGTAGGACTAGAGGAAAATGAACAAAATAAAAAGCATAATGCATGCATAAGATTCAGGTGGAGCAGAGAGGGAAAGGGTGTATATAAGAAGCATGCAGAGCTGAAGTAGGGGCAGAGGCAAATTCTGACTTGGGGGGCTTTCGTCTTTTGTTCTTGTGTGTGTGTGTGTGTCTGTGTGTCTGTGTGTGTGTGTGTGTTAGTTTGTCTCATGTACAGTAGCTGTGGGCGCCAGATCCCAGCTCGGCCAGCAGCCGGTGGATTCCACGCTCAAATTAATACCATTATCTCCCATTGAGCTGGACTGCTACTGTAGTGTCTCTCTGTCCGTCTGCCTGGCCATGTTTTGGGAACACTATACCCAGCAGGCGTGTCACCTCATGGGAACCCATTCATACTGGGATTATATTCCATTTTATGTGTGTGTTTCTAATGGTGGTGTGGGGAGATGAAATGTGTGCGTTACTGTACAGTAGGGCAGTTCTCATCGTGGGGTCCAGGGACCCCCTGGAGGTCCTTTAAGGGGTTCCAGGTGGGTCCCCAGCAAAATGATTGATAGTTATGGTAAGTTGGAAGTTGACGTCTGAGAATGTATAATAATGACTGTCCCAGGTCCAAAATCAGGTCCCACTGGTGTCAGAGACAAAATCTTATCAAATGGGGTCCATGGCCAAAATTCAGGATCCTTGATATGACAACGATTGAGAATAGTCATGTTTCAGAGTCCAAGAGGTTCCGAGGGTCAGGGTGATATGCAGCTGTGTTTTTTCGTTTTGAAAGCAATTTCCAGCTTCATCCTATTAACACGCAAAGAACACGCTAAGCAGATTGTGCCGTCTTTAATGGGATCAAATGAAAGCCTGTGAGGCTGGCAGGACAGCAGCCAATCTCATCTCACCCCAGCTGAGCGGGTTGGAACTGGATAGCGAGTCGATGGGGATGATACTGTGTGCAGTGGGATGATTTATGTCAGTGATTTCAATGATAATAATAATAATAATAATAAAAAATGCTTGTCCGTCTATCTTACATTTACAAACCTTCTGTCTACTTATAAGTTGTGTCAGTAAGGTTTTCATGGTTTCAAATCACAAAAAAAGACTTTAAAGCTTGGACAGGGATTTAAAGCTGCAGATGTTAGACGCTCCACCGATGTTTAAATAGTATTTAAACGAAGCAAAAACATGTGTGGTGTCAGGCGATCTTTACTTGCTGAAATCCTCGCTTGTCAGCGATTTTGGCAAATCTTACCAATACAGCCTTTAAAAACTAAAATGCACTCAGATATGCTACAGTAGAAAGACACAGACTTGTCCATTAGCTCAACCAACTCTGCTTGGAGCATAATGATATACGTTATTATTATTATTATTATTATTATTATTATTATTATTATTATTATTATTATTATTATTATTATTATTATTATTAATAGGGGTCCAGACCCTATTGTTATTGTTTTGGGAAATATTCTCTGAATTTTGACATCTAAAAGCATCTGGAACACAAACTTCGGCAGAACCTACGAAAACGGTTGACGTCTTGTTTTAATCGCTATGTCACAAACATCTCGTGGTTGAAGTTTCATGCAAATCGATCCACAATGGAGCAGAAATTAACGAAAAACTGGCCAAATTTTATCTATATCACAGACGCAGTCCAATGCATTTCACTCCGAAATATGTCCAACCTGGTTCAAACTATCTGGAACTATCACCTACCGTCACCGATACTTTGGATGTACTTCGATGCGAGGTTAGTTTTAACACTGACAAGATGTAGTTTAAAGTAAAAAATAAAATACTTTTTATTTAATGAACATCATGTATAAACATTTCCCTACACCTAAACTTTACTGAAAAGGCAAGAAAAGATTGAAAAGGTTTGAAGTATTTTCTTCCATAATAATTCTCATGCCAATTAAATGTTAAAGTTCCATAAATGTTGTCTGCATTACAATATAGACAAGTCATCTATTCAACTGAATTTTCCAATTGTAGATAATTAACAGAAAAAATACAATAAAGTAGTAATTACCACTATTATTTAGAACTGACCTATCTCATATACCTATGTCACATAACATCTTAAAATTAATGGTTGACGTCTGGTTGAAATGGAAATGCTTCACACGTAATGACATGAAAGTTGGATTTGTGAAATGACATGGAGGTAACTACGTTATGTTGATATGTCCAGTATATTTTGCTGCTTTAAAACAATGTAATGTAACACGTGCCTAAAACGAATAAACTGGACCTTGTGTATTGCTGCCTGCAGCTATAATTATTATTATTATTATTATTATTATTATTATTAATAATAATAATAATAATAATAATAATAATAATAATAATAATAATAACAATAATAATAATAATAATAATAATGTCATAAAATTATATTTTCTACATTGATGACCCTATTAAGATAAGACTTTATTAATCCCTGGGTTATTAGACACATTGACTGTGACACGTGGGAAACAGTCTCAAAATTGAGCCACAAAAAATCTCAAACTGTTACAATTGCTGTCACAATTATGACATAGATGCCTAATCGCAATGCATTTCTAAAATCGCTATATTCTATAATCCTGTTTTCATCACAATACAAGGGGAATAAAAAATTAAAGTAATTTCCCCCTGGGATTATTAAAGTATTTCTGATTCTGATTCTGATTCTGGAATATCAAGTCAATGTGAGAAACGCTGCAACAAAAAGAATAACAAGTGAGCTCCACTGTCACTATGGTAGGCTTGTACTATGACGGTGACATAAAATGAATAACAAAAATACAACATCACTCAAATGTCACAATCGTGTTAGCCATAACCAGATAAGGGGACAAAAGAAAACATAAAATAAAGTGATGGAGAAATGTGTACAATCTGTGTCGTCGTCCTGAGCTCCAAGGACAAATTCTTCAAACCCTGCGTCAAGCGGCGACGATCCAGATGCAGCCTGACGTGTGACATGGCAGCCAGACACAGGCAGACTGTTATGTAATAAAAACAGAGCAAAGTGGACAACAGACAACAGCCCTGACGTCCCTTTCTTTCTTTCTTTCTTTCTTTCTTTCTTTCTTTCTTTCTTTCCTTCTGCTTTTTTTCCACATCTGATCTTCAATCCTCTCCCCCGGATTAAATTTCTATTCTTCCCGGATCGTCCTTCTTCTTCCTCCTGCGCTCGCTCCCTCCCTCTCGTCCCCTTTCTTCTTCTTCTTCTTCTTCCTCTTCTTCCCATTGGACTTAATAACCATCCTGAGCTGCCCTTTTCTCTCTCTTCCCCCCCTTCTTCCCTGGTCTTTCCCTCCATTTTTGATCTCCCCTCCTCCTTCCTTTATAAACTCCTTCTTTCATTCTCATTCCTCTCCTTCGCTTTCATTCCTTTCCTTTCTTGTCCTCTCCCTTCCTCCCCTCTCCCTCCGTTGCCTCGCCTTTGCTTTCCTTTCCTTCGCTGCCATTCCCTGTCTCCTCCTGTCCCCCCCCTCCTCCTCCTCCTCCTCCTCCTCCTCCTCCTCCTCCACCTCCTCCTCCCCTCCAGTGGACCATGTGATCCCGGAGCCAGGCTGCAGTCTGATGGAGGCCTTTGAGCAGTGGAAGCAGTGGGCGGATGAGAAGTCCTGCTGCGACTACTCGCTCCACGTGGACGTCACCCACTGGAACGACAGCGTCAAGCAGGAAGTGACCACTCTTATTAAGGAAAAAGGTGCGCCGCCACGGTGATAGCATGACTCAACACCAGCTTTGTCCTCATCTTAAAGCGAAAAATAAAGGCGACTCCTGTTTCGCCTGTGTCGCCTCATTTGTACGGCACTCGTATCGCTCTGATTTCATTGTATTTATATATGAATTGTGATATCGTGTCGGTTACTCGTGCCTCCCAAAAATGTAGGGAGGTTTGGTTAAATCCTTAACGCCTGGAAGGATTAGAATTTTGCCTTGTCCCAAGCATCTGGTCTGATGTATTGAAGGTGACGGGGGACCTTTTTTTTCTCCCGTCTCCTCTTATTCCCAGGTGTCAACTCTTTCCAGGTCTACATGGCCTACAAGGACTACTACCAGATGACCAACAGCGAGGTATAAACTGCGACCCCGCCCACTATACCCCATGGAAAAAACACACTCTAGGAACGTAGCGCCATACAATGATGACTGTAATTCAATTTATTTTGACAGCCTTCTCTTCATTACTTCACAAATTCAGTTGTTCAGAGGAATCAAACAAACGGGGGAAAACCCCACCTAGAAGGTGTTTCCCGCAGCTCATGCAGGGAACTCTGCTGCAGCGAGGTCATGACAGCGTCCCACACACATAAAACCTGAAGCCATTTTTTATTTTTTTGTTCTACTGGAGACCACACAGGATAATTGCAGTGTCTTGTGGCGGACATCATGTTAATTGCAGGCTCCCTTTCAGTGGCGGTACGTCGATGACCTCTGGGAAAAAAAGAAAAAAAAAAAAAAAACCCTGACAACCTAAAGCCCGAGTTCCTCGTGCCTCAACCACAAGGTCTTAGCTGAAACACAATGTGATTTCATTTCACCGTGCGCTTTCCCCGGCAGCTCTATGAGATCTTCACCTTCCTGGCGGAGAACGGAGGCATCGCCCAGGTGCACGCTGAGAACGGAGAGATCATTGCAGAGGTAAAACAATGGAAAAACCCCTCCTGCCCTCTCGCCCCTCCGTCCTAATCCTTCGTTTGTAAAATTTTCTCCCGCTTCTTCTACTTCCTGCTTCCTGTTTCATCTGTTCCTCTTCTGCGGTACGTTCATTTTTTATCGACCGACGATCACCTTGAAACTTTTTCAATACGGCTGGTTTTTCCATTTTTCCTAGGTAATTTTTGTTCCAGTGAAGAACGTTTAAGTCAAGTTTAATCCACCTTTTCTTTGCCGTTTTCCATGTGGTCCACCGTGGTTCGGTCCATAATGTGGCTCGGTCCACAATGTGGTGAAGTCCAGGTCTCATTCAGCTTCATTCAATAGAAAGGAGGTTATGTAGTCCAGCTTGATCACAGCGCATCTTCGCGATCTCACCATGCGTCCTGGTCTTTCCCACAGACTAAACACAATGTCGCTGATGGGAGGAGGAATGGCCCGGTCTCAGGACAGTAATGTGCGGGTGCAGTTTCTAGAGGCCTGAGCTCTATCTGTAGCTTCTGACTGTAGCTCTATTTGAAGTGAATGAAAAGTAATACTTGCTGGTTAGAGAAGGTTAGCATTTGTCTAAACCATGTCTGGATTCTGTTACTTTGTGTGTATGTGTATTATATATATATAAATATAGTCACTGTGTGTGTGTGTGTGTGTGTGTGTGTGTGTTTTGGGTCTGATTTCCAATAAATCACAGCTATCCTTTTTAAACCTTTTCAACTTAAACTTGTACTCGGAGCGATTTTCATCATGAACTGGATTTGCTCCAATTTCTGAGACCCTCATTTCTTTACTGTCTTTTTTTACAGTTAAACTTATATTGTTCTTTATCGTGTTATGAGAACTTTGCACTGTTGACTCACAGCATGATGGTCCTGGATTTAAACCAGACTGGTGCCACGTTGGAGTTTGTAATTCAAAAGACGTGCGGTTCTGGGTGCACACTCCCGCCTCAGCCCCTGACGAAGACACTGCTCATAATAGTTTTGATAATATGGTAATACGGTAAAACCAGAGGATAAATACTGGATTTCTGCAAAACAGCACTTGGCAAAGAACTTCATTTATTCTCATAGAAGTTTTTATTTGCCGGAAATCGAACAGAGCCATGTTTGTTTTTCCTGTTAATTATTCACCCATTATTTATTATTGCCTTCTTGCAATAAATGATCTGAATGTAGAGACGTCATGTTGGAACATATTGTACCTTTGCAGGATGTTCATTGGATAAGAGTATTTGTGTTACTGACCAATTAGACTTTAAACCCAGAAGTTTCTGAAATCCAACCAATTGTTTTAAAAAAAAAAATTTTATTCTTGGTACTCGCTGAAACCATGGAAACAGCCACAATAAACCAATATATCTGATTTTAGATTTCACATGTTTTTGTGGTTTTGTATTAAATATTGCTGAACAACAGACAGTATAAACCCCTCCATTTTATGCAAAAATGTGATTTTGAATAAAGGCCCTCTTTAAACTACCACTGCCAACCAATCATTTTGTATCATCGTATTCAAATTTTCCATAAAGTTCAAATTCATCGAGGATCTTTTCAGTGAGTGTTCTCAGCCCATGGACACAGATGTGTCAAACTGTTCCTCACCTCGCAGGCTTCTCACACCGAGGAAACAGATGAAGGTTTTGGATCGTGACCAAACATATGTGTCAGCATGAGAACATTTTAAGGCAATCAGCGTTGCAGTGTTGTTTTGACACCGCTCACAAAACGCTTTGTCAGGATTTTGAACGAATTAATGCCTGCTTGGCCGCACATACGTGTGTTTTTGTGTGTGTGTGTGTGTAGCCGTACATGTACACACAGTAACAGGAAGTACTATCTGTTTGTGGCCATTAGGAGCAGACTCGCATGCTGCAGTTGGGAATCACTGGACCTGAGGGGCACGTGCTCAGCAGACCAGAGGAGGTGACACACACGCACACGCACACACACGCACACACACACGCGCACACACACACATACACACACACACACACACACACACACACACACACAGTTTGGTGCTCACCATGACCCATGATGACTTTCCTGGACCGCTCTTCATCCACATATTGTTTTGGTTACACACATCTGGTTTGAAAACCTGTTGAGAGGATGAAACCCCCCGACCCCACCCCCCAATTTATGTTTCTCGATTTGATTTGAATAAACAAAATGAAAGCTGCAATGTAAACTCAGCCACTTGTCCGCTTTAGGCGGTCAGGGTTTTCCGCTAACCATACTGTGGAGTCTGGGGAGAGAATTGTTTGTAAACCTTATTTTAAGTACGACTTATCCAGGGGCTCCACAGTGGATGTCAGCGTGTGTCACGGCTCCACCTGTTTGGCTCTCCTGAAGAAGCCTGCTTATACCTTATACCTACTCTCCTAAAAGGGAAAGTTAAGAGTTTTTCCATAGGTTTCACAATCAGATGACCAAATGATTACCACACACAACCTGGCGTCCTAAAAAAGAAAAGCCAATATCAAAGTGCCGCCTCGGTGTTAACCCCCGCTGTGCCCTCCTGTGTCTAGCTGGAGGCGGAGGCTGTGTTCCGGGCCATCACCATCGCGAGCCAGACCAACTGCCCCCTCTACGTCACCAGGGTGATGAGCAAGAGCGCGGCGGACATAATCTCACAGGCCAGGAAAAAAGGTAGCGCGGGCTCCGTCTCGTTTGCTTAGGAGTCGGTCCACCTGCAGAGTATTTTAGGAAATGCCTGATGTGCAACCTTTGGACTGTACCGATTCAGCAGGAAGAACAGGGTTCATCGTAGGGTACACTATCCAACCTCTGAAATGCTGGGATATTTAAGCAATAAAAACAAGATTTAAATTGTTCATGCCATTACATTGGACTTTAAAGAATAATACTTAGTACTTAATACCTACCTAAGTTAGATACATATTCATAGTTTCAGGAGAAGATCCTGAGACTTGGTATTAGATCTTTGTGCCGATGGAGTATTATTTTCTATGGTACAATTTTGGAAGAAGCCTGTGTTTGTCCCACATGTATTTCGTCTTTGTTGACGTTCCTTAACATTTCAGAGAAACATTGAGTGGTTCCTTGGTCTGAACAACAAGAAGAAGGAAGAAAATCAGTGGAAAAAAAACCTTTTATTATTACAACAGACAAACAAAGGGGCTGAAACTCCGTCCAAAGCTTAATTTTAGAAGTTTAAAGCCTAGTTTTTACCTGTGGCCTGTTGGCTTGAGAGACAAGAGGCATTGCCAACATTACCACGGCAACCAGACACACCGAGCAACATCAAATGTCCAATCTTGTATCATGATGCTACGTTGCTAGGTTGGTGCGATTCATCTAATGTTTTGATAAAACACCTAAACGGTATCTTTCCTGACAAGTCCCTTTTCAAAGCACGACTAGTGCATCGGGAAACCGAAATCGCTTGCCAAGGTAACTGCGGTTAAAGGAGTGTAGGATCCGAATTCCTAAAGGTCACAATTTATAATTCTCTTTTTTTTTTTGCCAGCCATCCCAGATTCCCCTCTTTCCGAAAGGAATAGGTTTTAGCTGGATAATTACAGGGCTTGTGCTTAAAGAAGTAATGTGAGACAGGTGGAATTACTCAGGAGGAGTGAATGAGCTCATGTGGTCACTGGCCTGTGAAGAGAATGTAAAACCTAAGAAATCTGAAGAATACGTCCAAGAATTAGATCACTCCGAGCTTGGTGTATACATTCACGGGCAATCGTATCATTTGTCCTGCTCACCTCTCGGTCGCCATGTTGGTATCTTCATCTCTGTGTCTCGCTAATAATGCAAACGTCCACCTACACCTATGCATGACTCCTCCGTGTCCCCGGGGCTCCAGATACAGACAAACTGTGAGACGCGACGAAGAAAAGAGGTGATTTTCGATGGAATCTCCAGCTTTATCGCGGTTCAGCTGTCACACCGAGTCTCTGCGGTTCGTCACAGGGCTGGTCACGGACGGGGCAAGCGGGGCCCCGCTCGCTGTGATGGAGTGAAAGATATACAGCTTTTGAGAATGGTGGAAGAAAAAAGGGCAGAAAGTGAGAAGAAAAGTATGTACTGGAATGTTTGTACTGTACGTGAGACTATACAAACCTGTACACACACACGGGCTTGTATGGGCGCTCATTTAAGGACATATTTGGGTTTGAGTGCGGCCGCTGCTTGAATCTGTCTCGCCCTTTGAGACGAGCCAATATAGAATAGGCTTTTTAAAGATTGCAGGCTAAATTCTTGTCAAAAACACCGCATCAGATAGATCAGCCCAAACCTTTTAGGGAGAGTAAAACGGCCCAACATGATTAATGTTTAACGTCTATTTTGGGGGCAGATTTTTTTAATCCACCCCGCTCAAAGGGATCGCCATTTTAGTCGGGACGATTAAAACTTTGATGTTAAATCTCCGGGTTTCTCCCCCCCCCCCCCCCCCCAGGAAACGTTGTGTTTGGAGAGCCTATCACAGCCAGCCTGGGGTCGGACGGGACGCACTACTGGAGCAAGAACTGGGCCAAGGCCGCCTCCTACATCACGTCGCCGCCGCTCAGCCCGGACCCAACCACCCCGGACTACCTGAGCACGCTGCTGGCCAGGTACCACGTTGGAGATGGCGCCGTGACTCTAATGGACACGTTGCTCTCCCTTTTATTCAGCTATTGTTGAAAAGTCGTCATCCATCCCGCACCATTGTGACTAAATTTAGCCGGGAGCCGGGGTGAGTTGGAGTTCAAATTGGCGCTTGAGGAAGAGCCGCCGCGTCAGCTCCAGGGGGGGGAAGCTGGGTAATGTCGGCCAGAGAGCGCCGCGGGCGGGGAGAGAGCGGAGGAAGCAGCGGCGCTCCCGCTGTTACAATGGGCCGTCCGCGTCACATGTTTTGTCAGACGCAAGCACGAGTCACAGCTCTCCGGCCTCGATCGGGACCGATCAAACTCGAAGGGCGAGACGTCTGAATCGTCCCGGTCCTAACGAGACCTCAGCCACGTCTCTGTGTGCCGCCGCCGTGGCGACGCTGCTCTAGTGCAAGACATGCCTTACCGTGCAAGGCAACTTGTGATACACTCTCATTCTCTCATTCTCTCATTCTCTCTCTGTCTCTCTGTCTCTCTCTCTCTCTCTCTCTCTCTCTCTCTCCCTCCCTCCCTCCCTCTCTCCGTCCCACAGTGGGGACTTGAATGTGACCGGCAGCGCCCACTGTACCTTCAGCGTGGCCCAGAAGGCCATCGGCAAGGACGACTTCACCCAGATCCCTGAGGGTGTGAACGGGGTGGAGGAGAGGATGTCGATGATCTGGGATAAGGCCGTGGTGAGGATGTACCCCTGAGTTTTTTTTTGAGTTTTTCTATTTTACCCATTGAGATGACCCATTGAGACACGCTGTCACTTTTTAAAGGGCGACCTAGCAGACCTAGGCAGTCAGTGAAAACAATACAACATACAAATACAGGACAATGGATGACCACATTACTTAAGACACACAGTAAGCAAAAAGTCAGAGTAAAAATGAGTATCATATAAAAATATATTTACAATCCCCCTGAAGCAAACTCAGAATAACGCCCTTGAATTCGGTATTTACAGTCTGTCACGCTGTCACTTTTTAAAGGGCGACCTAGCAGACCTAGGCAGTCAGTGAAAACAATACAACATACAAATACAGGACAATGGATGACCACATTACTTAAGACACACAGTAAGCAAAAAGTCAGAGTAAAAATGAGTATCATATAAAAACATATTTACATTCCCCCTGAAGCAAACTCAGAATAACGCCCTTGAATTCGGTATTTACAGTCTATATAGAAAGAGAGTGCGTTGAACACATTATAAAGCGTTAGTTAGAGGTAGAGGTAGTTGTAGAGAAAATACTCACCCAAGATTTCTCCCGTTTTTTTGGGGAAGTTCATCTTTTTGTCTATTTTACCCAGATTCAGACAACAATTTCGATATCAGTTTCATCCATGTGTCCAGTACAGAGATAGCGCCGGGCTACATGACTCAATGCATGGCTGCCAAGGGACGCAGCCTAGCTCCTGTGAAATAAGAGAAATACGCCCTCCAGCCTCAGCAGTTGGGACATATAGGCCATAAAAACAAGATTTGAATTGTTTTGAATGCAGCCACATTCAGAACTTTTCTTTTTTTACTGTCCATTCAGTGGTTATCAATTTCAATTGGACTTTTAGGAATAATACTTTAATTATCACCTATGTTAAGACTTACTTACATGTGCATAGTTTCAGGAGAAGAGACTTTTGGATCTTAAGTCCTTACGGAGTCTTTTTTTTTTCCCTATGGCACCAGTTTGGAATGTGCCATATTTAGTTTTTGTTGACGTGGTTCAATAATAAAGAGCAGACATCAGTGATGCTCCACCAATATCACATGACGGTGCTCTATCTCATTAGGACGTCCTTTCAGGCACAGAAATACCTACGATTTTAAATCCTACGAGAGGTACAATTCTAATTCTAGGTATTTCTCTAACCCCAACACTTTCATACAGTCTATTTTTTATCTAGATCAACCGTCTAAAAGTCCTTGTCTCGGGCGTTTGTGTTTTCTATTTCTGTACAGTGACAGGCTTGGTCTGTGATCTGTTCTTGTGCAGATGTTTCTAAATTGGTCCCGTCTTTCATCTCAGTTCTTTTTCTTTGTCTTGTTGTCTCTCCTCCTCCACACCGATCCGTCTGGATAGCTGCCGTTCTCTTTTTCGTTCTCTTTGGTCGTTCCGAGTCAGTACTTCTTACTAAAGTAATACCGAGGTCCAACGCAAAAAATGTAGCTTGAAATATCACCGAATCACTATTGCGACATAACGTGATACCAACAGTTTATAATTTTTGGGTTAAAATGCTCTAATTTTGCAAATATTTGCACTTGAAGTCTCTGCTTTTATTTGTGTCTTATCTTAGA